>NC_041216.1:12591226-12625232 GCF_002837175.3 Physeter macrocephalus | reverse complement strand
TAGATTCCATATATATGTGTTAGCATATGGTATTTGTTTTTCTCTTTCTGACTTACTTCACTCTGTATGACAAACTCTAGGTCCATCCACCTCACTACAAATAACTTAATTTCGTTTCTTTTTATGGCTGAGTAACATTCCATTGTATATATGTGCCACATCTTCTTTATCCATTCATCTGTCAGTGAACACTTAGGTTGCTTCCAGTGACATGGATTCTTGAATGTACTGGAGCACTTACTCGAAAGAAAATGAAAAGTTCAGGTCATTTAATTCTCAGCTCAAACCATGATTTGACAACCACAGAGCTTCCATGGCATCTTTAAAAGAAACTTATTTCATGTAGCCACAGGGCTGATATTGCTGAAAAGAAAATACAAAATTTAATGGTGTGGGTCACAGAATTTAAACGTCAGTTAAATTTACAGCATTGCCAAGTTTCTCACATGAGAGTTTGGGCATAAGTTAGGAAAGAATGGGATCCTGAAACGTCTGGTAGAGACATCTGGTTGGACTCAGATGAAATGGAGAGCCACTCTGAGGGTCACTTTACCAATGGAAAGAACTCTCCCTGGCTTCCCTGGTGGCACAGTGGTTAAGAATCTGCCTGCCAATGCAGGGAACATGGGTTCAAGCCCTGGTCTGGGAAGATCCCACATGCCGTGGAGCAGCTAAGCCCATGCACCACAGCTACTGACCCTGCGCTCCAGAGCCTGCGAGCCACAACTACTGAATCCCGCGCACCTAGAGCCCGTGCTCCGCAACAAGAGAAGCCACCGCAATGAGAAGCCCGTGCACTGCAACGAAGAGTAGCTCCCGCTCTCCGCAACTAGAGGAAGCCCACGCGCAGCAACGAAGACCCAACGCAGCCAAAAATAAATAAATAAAAAAGAAAGAAAGAAAGAACTCTTCCTCTTGTATCTAAAGAGACTAGTTTTCCTTTGTTTGAAAACCCTGTGATACCTTGAAAAGGAATGGCCATTCTCCTCAAGACATAACACAAGCATCCTTTGTTGCCATTAGATCCGTAATGAAGGTCAAATCTCAACATGCTCCAAGGGGTCAGGTATATACTGGGATCCAGGAGGAGATAGTTTATACAGTAGAAGAATGGCAAGCTTTGACATAATCCTGGGGAATATATATGGACTTGATTCTAAAGGTGGAAGAGAATACTAAATCATTCTGAATTCATGGATGTAGAGTCGGGATTCAAAGTGCAGCTTGTGCAGCTGAAGGTGGCTCTAACATTTTAGTTGGTTGACTGAAACTTGGACTTGAAAATGACTTACATTCAATGAGTGGACATGCTAGAGTTTCCATGGAATAATGTGGAAGAAGGATTCCAAAGTCTTCTTTTCTTGAAGGATAATCTATTTTATTTATTTTAACAGTAAGTCCTTGTTGGTTATCTGTTTTAAATATAGCAGTGTGTATATGTCAATCTCAAACTCCCAATCTATCCACCCCCTGCCCTTCCTCCTGGTAACCATGAGTTTATTCTCTAAGTCTGTGAGTCTGTTTTTGTTTTGTAAATAAGTTTATTTGTATCATTTTTTAAAAAAAAGATACTGCATATAAGTGATATCATATGATATTGGTCTTTCTCTGTCTGACTTACTTCGCTCAGTACGGCAATCTCTAGGTCTATCCATGTCACTGCAAATGGCATTATTTTGTTCGTTTTAATGGCTGAGTAATATTCCATTGTATATATGTACCACATCTTCTTTATCCATTCATCAGGCGATGGCTATTTAGGTTGCGTCCATGTCTTGGCTATTGTAAACAGTGCTGCAATGAACACTGGGGTGCAAGTATCCTTTTGAAACATGTTTTTCTCTGGATATATGCCCAGGAGTGGGATTGCTAGATCATATGGTAGCTCTATTTTTAGTCTTTTAAGAAGCTCCATACTGTTCTCCATAGTGGCTGTACCAATTTACATTCCCACCAACAGTGTAGGAGGGTTCCTTTTTCTCCACACCCTCTCCAGCATTTACTGTTTGTGGATTTTTTGATGATGGCCATTCTGACTGGTGTGAGGTGATATCTCATTGTAGTTTTGATTTGCATTTCTCTAATAATTAGTGAGTTGAACATCCTTTCATGTGCCTCTTGGCCATCTGTATGTCTTCTTTGGAGACATGTCTATTTACGTCTTCCACTCACTTTTTTTTTTTTTTTTTTTTTGTGGTATGCGGGCCTCCCTCTGTTGTGGCCTCTCCCGTTGCGGAGCACAGGCTCCGGACGCGCAGGCTCAGCGGCCATGGCTCACGGGCCCAGCCGCTCCGCGGCATGTGGGATCCTCCCAGACCGGGGCGCGAACCCGGTTCCCCTGCATCGGCAGACGGACGCGCAACCACTGCGCCACCAGGGAAGCCCTTCCACTCACTTTTTGATTGGTTGTTTATTTTTTGAATATTGAGCCACATGAGCTGTTTGTAAATTTTGGAGACTAATCCCTTGTTGGTTGCATCGTTTGCGAATATTTTCTGCCATTCTGTGGGTTGTCTTTTCATTTTGTTTTTGGTTTCCTTTGCTGTCCAAAAGCTTTTGAGTTTAATTGGGTCCCATTTGTTTATTTTTGTTTTTATTTCCATTACTCCAGGAGACTGATTGAAAAAGATATTGCTGCGATTTGTGTCAAAGGGTGTTCTGCCTATGTTTTCCTCTGATCCAAAGGCTTAAGGATAGAGGATTTTGGACTGGATTTATCATGTGTGACCTGCACAGCCACCCCTAAACTATGTTCCATAAAATTCCAAGAAGACACTTTCACAAACAAGGCTTTGAAAAACATATTAGTGAGTTGAGAACCTACATCCTTAAGATACTCTGTGGATGTTCACCTTTGCAGACCAGATATTATAATGCTATCTTTCAGACAGGCTCCCTGATTTCATGGGGATGGTAGGATCCTGGAGTGGTAGAGGCTAAGTGGCAGTACTTAATAGCCAAAGATAAGGTGAGTGCATTTACCATAAATGGCAGCAGGGATGTACCAGTAATCAGAATGCCTTGGCCAACAGAGATCTTTGGTAGTGACTAATGGATCAGTGCATCCCTAGGAAGGAACTAGGTGGACAGCCTACTAGAGTATTGTTTGATTTACATAACAGAAAAAAAATCAACGAACCAACCAGCCAAAACCTGAGCTGACTCACCACATTGGTGAGTGGTGGCCTCTCTTCGTTTTGAGACAGGTTAGAGCCCCTTTATCGAAGAGGAGGCCAGGTCCCTTGCAGAAGATTCCTGCAGCAGTGCTATGAGTATGTACCATAAATCTTCCTCCAAGCCTTCACCAGATGGAGCTTTGGCCGTTTACTAGATGACTACACTTGGGAAAAGAAGGTACTCAGATCTTCAGAGATTACTAGACACTGCTCTGAATTTATGATAATTCTGGGAATGCAAAATGCCACTGAGGCTACCGGTCAAAGTGAAAACTTACGTAGTCAGGTGATAGATACTCAGGTGTGTCCAGTGGGTCACTTCCCCATTTCCTGAATTGTATAATTGAAGTAGACATGCTTGGCAACTGGAAGAATCCCCACTTTGGGTCTCTGACTCATGAAGTGAGGGCACTTGTGGAACGAAGGGCTCACTGGAAGTTCCTGGAACTTCCTCTTTACCATGATAGTAAATTGGAAGCAATTCTCTATTCCTGGGGAAAGTTCAGAGACTGGTGAAGGCTGAAATACACAGAGGTGGTGATTTCCATCCCATTCCTATTTAACTTTCCTGTTTGGCCTATGCAGACATTTTATGAGTTTTGGAGAATGACTAGATTATTCATCTATTTCATCAGGTGGTGACTCCAACTGCAGCTGCTGTCCCAGATATAGTATGTATATACTATACAACTATACATACTATAGTATGTATATACTATACAACTCAGTATAGTACTTAGTATGTAGCCATTGACCTAGATACTGCCTTTTTCTCCAAACCAACTTGTGAGGACCGCCAAACCAGTTTCTCTTTACCTGGAAAGGCCAAAAATACACCTTCACAGTCTTGCTTCAGAGCTAAGTCAGTTCTCTTGCTTTCTGCCATTATATAGTCCACAGATAATGTGATCATCTTGACATTCCACAAAGCATCACACTGGTGCACTGCACTGATGACAAGCTTATTGCTTTTGATGAACAGGAGGTAGCAAGAACAACATATGTGAATGAAAGGGTGGGAAGTAAATACCACAACATTTCAAATGTCACAATCTCAGTAAAGTTTCTGAGGGTTCAATAGTATGGAACACATTGAGATATCCTCTCTGAGGTGAAAGTCAAGCTGTTGCACTTTATACTACTTACCTCAAAAGAAGAGGCATGGCACCTGGTAGGCTTTTTGGATTTTGGAGGAAGCATATATCACATCAGTGTGTGTTTCTTTGACCCATTGACAAAATCCCTGTAAGACTGACAGTTTTGAGTGGGCACCAAAGAAAAAGAGCAAGTTAAGGCTTTAGTACATGTCCTTCTACCACTTGGCTCTTATAATCCATTAGATCTGATGATTATCAAAGATTTTATAGCAAATAGGAATACCGTTTAGTCTCAGGCAAGGCCCCAAAGGAGGATCACAGTGCCGACTTCCAGGATTTTAGAGTAAATCTTTCCCTCTTATGCAGATAACACTTCTTCTGAGAAACAGCTTCTAGCTTTCTACTGGTCTGTGGTAAGAGACTACAGCAGGTGACCATGCTGCCTGAGACCCCCATTTAGGATTCCTCTAACACAGCTAGCCATACATTTAACTTTGTGTAGCAGCAATCTACAATCAGATGGAAGTGGTATAAAAGAGACCATGCTTGGGCAAGTCTGGAAGATATGAGTAAGTTGTATGATTCAATAATTCAGACTCCTGCTTCATTGCCTCTTCTTCCTCATATCACGCCGATGGCCTTGTGGGGAGTTCCTTATGGCCAGTTAGCTGAGGAATTCAAACTCAAGCCTGGTTTACAGATGCTACTGCTACATGATATGTGAGTACCACCCCAGAGTAGAAGACTGCGGCATTATAATATCATCAGGGGGTGACCCTGAAGGACAGAGGTGAAGGAAAATCTTTTCAGTGGGTAGAACTTTAAGCAGTGTATTTGGTTGTCCATTTTGGAATTGGATATGAAGTATGAATCTACACTGATTTATGAGCAGTTTTTTTTAAAAAAAATTAATTTATTTTTGGGTTGCGTTGGGTCTTAGTTGCAGCACGCAGGATATTTCGTTGCGGCACACAGGCTCTTAGTTGCAGTGCGTGGGCTTCTCTCTAGCTGTGGCACACGGGCTTAGTTGCCCCATGGCATGTGGGGTCCTAATTCCCTGAGCAGGGATCGAACCGGCATCCCCTGCTTTGCAAGACAGATTCTTAACCACTGGACCACCAGAGAAGTCCCCATGAGCAGTTGTTAATGGTATGGTTTGGCTGGATGGTAAGGGACTTGGAAAGAATGGGATTGGAAGATTGGTGACAAGGAATTCTGGGGAAGAGTTATAAGGATGGACTCTTCAGGATGGGCATAGAGTGTGAAGATTTGTGTCCCATGTGAATGCTCACTAATGGGAATCTGCTGCCCTGGAGGCTTTCAATTATCAGATGAACAACGTGTCATGCTTTGTGGTATCAGTTACCTTGTTTATCCAGTGGTCCCTGTTCTTGTCCAATGGTACTGTGAATAAAGTGTCCATAGTGGCAGGGATGGAGGATATGCATGGGCTCAAAAACATGAATTTCCCCTTACTAAGGACTGCTTTGGATACTGCCACTTCTGGGTACTGAATCTTTCAACAGAAAAGACCAACATGTGCCCATGATATGGCACCATTCCCTGGAGAGACCAGCCGCTTACCTGGTGGCAGGTTGATTTCATTGTATCTCTTCCATCACGTATGGGGCAGAGATACTTGCTTACTAGAATAGAATTGTTTTTCTGGATATAAATTTGCTGTCTCTTCCTGTAATGCCTTTATCCACACCACCATGTGCGTACTTACAGAATGCCACCATCGTGGTATTCTACCCAGAATGTCTCTTCTCAAGGAATTCATTTCATAACAAAGGAAGTGAAACAGTAGGCTCATCCCCATGGAATTCATTAGTTTTACAATACAACTCATCACCCGGAAGTGGATGGCCCAATTGAAAGGTGGAATGGCATCCTGAAGGCTCAGGTATGGCACCAGTTGGTAGACAAATCCTGAAATGATGCAGTATATGCTTTGAATCAGACACAATTGTATGAGGCTGCCTCCCTCATCATTAGAATACATGGGTCCATTAATCAAGGTGTGGAAATGGGAGTGTTCTGTGTCAGCCAAGGTCCAACCAGGAGACAGAAACTATATTAAATTAACTAAAGGGGAACAAAAAGAACTCTAAAGAATACCACTAAGATGGAAGGAGAGTATGCAAGGAATAAAACTTGGGAGGGAGAGAAGATCCTCCCCATGGGTGGAATTCAGACCATTGGACGGAGCATGGATGGAGCCCACTGGATGGCCCACTGGGTTGTCCAGGCCAGAGGTAGTCTAATGGTGGGCCAAGTTTAGTGGGCAGAGAATGGCCTGCTGAGGTGGTGATGCCATTCAGAAATTGGCTATGGGGATTGCTGTTGAACATACTGAGAAGCCAGCTAGGGAACTGGCTGCTAAGAAGTTTCTCACAGAGTTGGGGTTAGGGTTAGGGTTAGGGTATAGGGAAGACTGGGAATATTCTTGGAAGTGAGCTGGGGCTCCCATCACCCTTGCCTTTCAGAAGCCAGCTGTGGGGTTGCCACTGATGCCATGAGGGGCGTGCTCCGCTGAGTGTCCTGCACACAACCAGGTGCTGCAGGAGCAAGAAGAAGCAGAGTAGACTGGCATCACGTAGAGTGTCCTGTGCCCTGCCGGTGCCACCTATTGACAAAGATTAACATCATCCTTGTGAGGAAAAATGTTCTAGTACCACAGGCAGGTCTTGAAGGGTGGATTTGGAGCCAAGAAGCAATAAATGACAACTAGTACTTCTCACTATCATTCTTAATCACCCACTTGCAGAATTGTTGCTTCTTGTCGTAGCAAATTTGAGCTTTACTGGCTTGGAGATCTCTGTTCCTGAGGGGGCGTACCAGTGGATTCAACAGTGGTTCCAGTGAGCAGGAAGATGAGACTGCCATGTAGCCATTGGAGATCCTTATGTCACTGAACAAACACTGAAGCCAAAAAAAGCGTTACTCTAACTGCATAGAAGGATTGATCCTGATTAATAAGGGGAAATTGGGTGGCTGCTACACAATGAGAGTACAGAGGACTATGTATGGAACTCAGAGTATTCTCTGGGGCACCTCTTAATACTTCCATGTCCAATTGTAAATATTACTGAAAAACTTCAGCAACCCCAAAAATCCGAATAATTGAGGATTCATACCATTCAGGAATGAAGTTTTGGTTCACTCTTCTGGTAAAAATTCCCAACTAGCTGAGGTTCTGGTTGAGGGTGGGGGAAATGTGAAGCAGGTAGTGGAAGAAAAGAAGCAATAAATATAAATTATGGCTTTGACCAATTACAGAAGTGAGGACTGTAGTAGCCTTGCTTGTTATGTTTATAAACTTATATCTGTATGTTAACCATTTTCTTCTCCTCTCTCCTTCTTCTCATTATTATCTCTATATAAGTTCTTGGAAGTTAACTTTAGAATTTAGTCTTTAGGAAACAGAATATTCAGTGTGACTGTACTGAATTTGAGGAGTCATTCATACAGCCAGCAATGGATATAATGACGTTGCAACTACGTATCTCCTTATTTTGAGGCAAGTGTGAGAACTTCTTTATTTGCACAAAAGATAACTGTGCCCTGTTAGGTGGAAACAGAGTTGCTGTGTTGTGAATGAAGTTCCAAAGTGCATGGAAGGTGTATGTGGAAGCTGATTAGCCCAAGGTAAGGATTGTGGCTGTTGTCACTTTATTTTCTCTCAGCTCCAAGTCTACCCTTCTTTGCCCTGCTTTGTGATACTGGAGCTGGACCCCGTGAACATTTCTTCTCGGCCAGCTGGTGCAATGTTAATATCTGTCGATAGGGGGCACTGGAGGGACCAGCTCCAGCCACGTCCTCAGTCATTCCTAGAGGTAGCAAAATTTCCCTACATTTGCCATTCCTCTCTTCTTTAGTATCCTTTTTACTGCTTTTAGTCCTTAACCCCCTTTTCCTAATTAACACTTGTTTACAGTAAATTTTCCATGTTCAGATTACTGATGTGCTCTCTGCCTCCTGAACAGACCCTGACTCAAATACTCTCCACCCTGGTTTCCTCTGCTATCTCCATGTCAACCCTTGGAAGATTTGGGCTCTCTTTTGTTCTTATCATCTTTGCCTTTCTCCTCACGTCTGCCTATTTCAGGTCCCTCTTGTCACGGTGCAAAGACAAGGGTGTGGCATCCTCCAAGGGTGCCTTGGAAAAAGGTGGAATTTCACAAAACTGGTAGTATGGAAAGAGCCTGGACCTTGGAAACAGGGTGCCTGGATTTTAGACCCAGCTCAGCCTCTGAACCATGTATTTTACAGGTGGGAAATGGAGCAAAGTTGTGATAAATAACTACTCAAACTTCTCTAATCAGCTGTCGAAGATTTTCTCCCAGCCTCAGTTCCCATTATTTTATGTGTTCCTCATGAGAACCATTTTCACATGGTTTGGCTGGAAAGGTCTTCCTCTTCTTATTCCAATTAGACAGTGGTTCTCAATTGGGGCAGTTTTGCTTCTTAAAAGACATTTGGTTGTAACAAGGGTGTGTGTTTGTGCTACTGGCCTCTAGTGGACAGAGGCCTGGGATACTGCTAAACATCCTATAATGCACAGGACAGCCCTCCACAATAAGGAATTATCTGGCCCCAAATGCCAATGGTGCTGAGGTTGAGAAGCCCTGAGTTAACATATAGAAATGGAGGTCCAGAGAGGGGAAATGACTTGCCTAGGGTCACACAGAAAGTGGGCAGCAGAACTTGAATGACAGTCCAGGGCCTCACTATCACCGATTCTTCTTCCTGGGGCAAGGATAGCAAAGGAGATGGGAAGCCAATAAGGCCTGCCCTCACGAATCCTGTGCCTGCAGGGGGCTGGCATTCTCCTCTTGCCACCCTGCCCTGCCAAACCCCAGCCATTTTCCAATGCAACCATCTGCTTTCTCAACTCCTGTTCTGAGCTGCCAGGAAGCCATCAAGAAAACTGTACTCAATGAGTACACTGCCAGGGAGTCAGTGCCAACGTAAGCTGGCTCCAGCATCGTCCATCCTTCTGGCCTTCCTGTAATTTGCTCCACTCCCCTACCTACCTTCAAGGACTATTCAAGTCCTCCGCCTTCACAAGCCCTCTCCCATCCCACACATCAACTTCACTCCCAACGGGTAACTGACTTTCCTGAGCGCTCCCTTCTCTCCTACGGCTAAACCTATTCTCAGGCAGTTCAGGAACAGAAAATTTCTCTTCTGGTGGAAGACATCTCTTCTGTCCTCTGAACCCTTTCCTTTCTACCTTTGCCAAGGGTTGTCCCTACTGAGTGTTCTCTCCCTGTCTCTGTCTCTGTCTGTCTCTGTCTCTCTCTCTCACTTGTCAACTCCCCCAACTCCATTACCTAAGACTTCCCTGCATAAAGGCTGCTCAAATCTCCCCCATAATTAATTTTAAAATAAGTTATCTTCTTGAACTCCTCTGGTCCTCTGAGCCACTTTTATTTCTTCCCCTCCCATCCATATACTCTTCACGCTGCCTGGATTACGGCTCCCCATGCCTGCCCCAGCTGCAAAACTCCTAGTCACGCTTCAAACCCAGCTCAAATGTCAGCTTCTCTAAGACGCCACAGCAGATGCCGTTGATCCCCCACCTCATGGCCCCTTGACTTTCTGAGTTCTCCTGCAGCTACAGAAAGTTCTGGGTGTGCTGACATCTTCCCATCTCAAGTGCCTGCATTTATTTTATTCTTTCCTCAGAGGGTCCCCAGAAGGACTGAGCCCCAGGGCCCACCGCTGTAACCCACTCACGAGCCCAGGCTTCGCTGACTCTCCTCCCTGCCCTGCTCAGTCTCTCCGTGTCCTCACTGGTGCTGCCTGGGCTCACCCCCCAGATGAACGACCGACACCAGAGCCCATGTCTCAGGGTCCGCTTTGGGGGCCCCACCCTAAGACCCATGCCCGCCCCACCTGCCCCTGAGGGAGTTCCGTGCCCCCTCCTTCTGCTCCTGGTGTCTCTTCTTGCACTTCTTGAGGCAGAGCCTCTGTCTCCTGTTCCAGACTGTGAGCCCCTCGAGGGTAAAGGCAAGCTCTTCATCACCCCTGTATCCCCTTCACCTGGCACATTACCCGGCCCATCACTGGCCAAGAAGTGTTTGCTGAGTGAGGGAGTGAGAAAGTAAATGGGTAAATGATGACATGAATCTCCAGGGCACCTACGCTGGGTGACAGACCCTGTGAACTGAATTATCCCATCGGTGTGGCCCTCTGAACCCCTGCCTCCCCCTCTCCTATCGGGAGCCTATTCCCGACCCCCCTGCCAGGTCCCGAGGCACCTCCCTCTGACATCGATACCTGCTCTGCCCTCTATAACACCGTCGCAGTTGGCTCCCAGGACGCCTCCTGCCAGGAAAAGTCCCCAGACAGGGAAGTGGGTCTCTTGGTGGGAGATTCCAACTTCAGTTAAGTAAAGGTTACAGGTGCCCGGGGAGAAGTTATTATAGTGTGACATAATTCAATGCCACCGCCCAGCAGATGTTGCTTTGGAGGGATGGATTTGTCCCAGATGGACTCTGGGGCTCGTGCAGAAGCACTCAGAACAACTACCTGCTTCTGATGTGAGCAGCCCCATGAAATGGTAGTTTCTAGAAATCAACTTATTCAGCCCAAGTACATGGAGCAGAGTTTCCAGCAGGAGGAGATAAAATCATTGCTGGGGAAGTGAAGCAGATGTTCCCAAGCCACGAGATCATGGAGACCATGTCCAGTTTTGAAACCCTTGGGGGAATGGGACACTCTTGAGTACATCCAGAATGCTGGGGAACTCAAACACAGAGACCTGGTCCTGTGAAAGATCGCTGTACACATAAGAAAACCGAGGTGTGTAGAGGCAAAGGGAAGGCTGCCCAAGGTCATGCACGGTGAGTCAGGGGCAGATCTTGGAATCTTATGTCTGAATCCAAACAGATCTGCCCCCAACCATCACCAGCTTCTCAGAAGACCAGGCAAAATGGGAGTCATGCTGAAACTAAAACCAAACCAAAACAAGAATACAACCAACACCCTGGACTGACTCACAGGTTGTGCCTGCCATTTTGTTACAGACACTGGCCTGAAAATTAGAGACCCTGGGATCAGATGCTTGTTCTGCCTCTCTTGCTGGAGACCCCTCTCTGGGTTTCAGTTTCTTCATCTGTGAAATAGAAGACTAATGACCTCTAGAATTCGTCAGCTTCCAAAAATCACTTCGAGCCTCAGTTTCCCCATTTAAGGGGGTATAATGCTCTACTTCCTAGGATGATGTGAGAATCACGTGATGTCCAGAAGAAGTTCCTTGAGACAATTGTGTGAAAGTAACCTCAGGGACAGTGTTTTCATCACTCCCACATCTGCAGCAAGGTGATGCTGAGGGTAGAGCTAGTTCCACATCTGAGCTGCTAGGAATGAAGGGAAACCAATGTATCATCTCCTAGCCAAGAGGCCCTGGAGCAGCGAAGGGGTTTCAGGGTGGGTTTAAATCTGGATTTTCTCCCCATAAGGTGAGGTTGTCTCTGAAGCCATTTCCCTCTTGCTGTCCCAGCAAGTGACATGGAATGTCAAATCTCAGGGCGCCTGCCCCAAGGGATCTTGGCAGTGCTGGGCTGTGGGCAAGAGCTGAGGGAAGGGAAAGGGAGAAAGTGGTGATTTACAAAGGGGTGGGGAGGAAGAAAAGGGGGTGAGGGGAAGAGGAGGGCAAAGGGGAGGAGAAGGAACATCTGGAGGGGGATGACTATCTCTGTTCAATGGTGCAAAATGCAAGCAGGAAGTGTGGGCTCGAGAATCAGAAAGAGCCAAGATCAAAGGCCAGCTTATCTATTCATCATATGGGGGCCTTTGGGCTAATCATTCACCCATTGTAAACCTGTTTTCACAGCAGTAAAATGGGGGTAAGAATGGTGCGTCTGTCTTAGGGATAATCTTGGCAAAGTGCTTAGCACCATGCCTGGCCCAGAGTAAGTTCTCAATGCACAGTAACTAGAGTGGCCACATAAACAGAGTAAGTAGCTGTAAATCTACCAATTAGTGTGCTCTTCAGGAGGGGATGTAGGATCCATCCTACAGGAAGTGACTGTGGCTACAGGAAGACAAGAGAGCTTGTTCAAGTAGAGGAGCAGGTGGGTTTGTCCACGTTGACAGAAACCTGCAGAAGCAGAGAAACCCAGATAACACCTGCAAAGAAATACAGATAACACATTTTTATTGTGTTGACTATAACAGGAATTATTCTTATTTGGCTAACAGCAATTATATTAGTGAGGACAACAATACATGTGCTAATGGTGGCTAAACTGATTAAAATAACAAGAGGGCAAATTTAAAGTCATTACATCCATCAGGAAGAAATGCCAATGTCAACCATGATCAAATGACTGCCACAGGTATAAACAATAGGTATGACGTTAGAGAGATGGGAGAGGGGGTGATGGGGCACTCACTGGGGTCAGCAACGACATCAAATGAAACAACACTCCCCCAAATCCCACCGTGGGTGAGTGGAGCCCAGACTCCAACCCAGATGTCTGAAGCCAAGGCTCTGACCACCCATCAAAGTTGGCCAGCACCACATCATCTTCAGGCTGGAGTTTCCCAGGCCTCGCAGGCCCAGCAAGATTGGGGGACAGAGCAGGTGGGGACTGAGGGGCTGGGGTGAGGGGACCTTCCCTACAGTCTTGGTGGGCTGGTCATGAAGTATAACCAGGGACCCTGTCTGCCAGAAGGATGGATGCACTGAGCTGTGGGCTTTCCAGCTCCCTGGGATTATGAAATCCTTTTAGGCTTTCCCTTCAGCACCCACCAAGAGGGGAACTCTTCCCTCAGGGATGCCAGAGCTTTCTCTTCTTAGCAGATCTACGTGGTTGCTATGACCACAAAGCTATGGGTGGAGTTGAAAAAACTTAGGAGGCACACATTTAAAAATTAATTTTTATTTTTTATTAGATTTTTTCCTTCCAATTTTATTGAGATATAATTGACATACAGCAGTGTATAAGTTTAAGGTGTACAGCATAATGACTTGACTTATATGCATCATGAAATGATTATCACAATAAGTTTAGTGAACATTGATCATCTCATGATACAGAATTAAAGAAATAGAAAAAAATGTTTCCTTGTGATGAGAACTTAGGATTTACTCTCTTAATAACTTTTGTATATAACATACAGCAGCGTTAATTATATTTATCATGTTGTACATTACATCCCTAGTACTTATTCATCTTATAACTGGAAGTTTGTACTTTTTGACTGCCTTCATCCAATTTCCCCTCACCCCACCCCCTGCCTCTGGTAACACAAATCTGATCTCTTTTGCTATGAGTTTGTTTGTTTTTGAAGTATAATTGACCTACAACACTATATTAGTTCCTGTTATAAGCATAGTGATTCGATATTTCTGTATATTTCAAAATGATCATAGAATGCACACATTTTTGAACTGGGATAAAATGCAAGCTAAAGATTTGTCCTAGATTCTCCCTCTTGAGTAACTGAATTATGAGATGCCAATTGTTTAATATGAGAGATGTATCATCACACAGAGAATCTATTACATGCAGTCAGTCAGATACATACCCATTTGTACACACACACACACACACACACACACAGAAGGTCACTGGGGATTTTTCCTTCTTCAAGAACACTGGATCGTTCTTAGGAAGTGAAAAAAAGTCTCCAAACTCAAGAAAATATTTTCCCTGAAGTCTGTGAATGCCACACACAATTGCCCTAATCTTGTTCCTCCAGCTTTCCTCATTATCCTCCATCTCTACCTTGCTCTGAGGATTCTGTCCCCTGAACTGAAGGGCAAGTAGTAAGGAATATTCACTCTCTAGCCTTCAGGGTTGCTCAACTTCTTGAGAGTCTTCTCTGAGCTTTCCCCCTTAATCCCCTTCCAAGAGATAGAAATAGACCAGAAGTTTTAAGGTCTGAACTCACCCGTTGGAATGATTTAATCCTGCTTCAGCACCGCGGACAGAGCCCCACCCGCCGCGCCCCACTCCCCCCCACCCGTCGCGCCCCCCTTCCCCCCCACCCCCCGACCCCGGAGGAGAAACTGGGGGTTTCTTGCTAATGGCGTCATGATATGGGAACACCCAGATTACCAAAAGGTCTGAATGTAGACAGTGCTTCATCTAGACCCCTAACCACAAGCTCACAGGTTCTTTGGACTCTCCAATTTAATGTTTCAAAAATATGCACATTTTGCTTTCTATATTATACCCATGATTGTTTTAATATAAAATACAAAGCAATGGATATTTCCGTGTATTAGAGTAAAACTGAAACAGAGGGAGGATGTCCTATGCCTATGTAATGTCTTCTTGTACTGTTGGGCACACCTTAAAAATTCCTCTGGCGTGTGTGTGCGTGTGCGTGTGCGTGTTCGTGTGCGTGTGGTGGGGTACAGTGCTCACAGGATGAAGTTCAAGACACTTACCTTGGAATTCACATCATCATCTGCTACTTCCTCCTTTTCCTCTACCACTTTCACTGATGCCGCACCCTCACATCTCACACAAGAGCTACATACCACACACACACATGTCACACATATATAGGATCCCATTGAACCCCTGACTCACCCTTCAGTGTTCTTGGGGTTGTATCCTTTCTCATGGAGGAAGGTGGGTCCCTCCACTCCTTCCTCCTCTGATCCTGCCTGTGAATACAGACGCATGTCCTGCACTCTGAGATGCAATCCATGCCACCCAGCAGAGCAGAGCTGTGGCTCTGCTCTTTTAAAGGAATAAACCTAGGCTGACCCCCAGTGATTTATTTCACTCTTTGAATCTTGTCGCCAGGCATGGGCTCTTCATCATTGCCTGCAATGAGCAGACTGAGGAGAGAGTCTTAGAGCTTGACTGCCCAGGTCAGCTGCAAATGGAAAGTAAAGGGTTGAGCTTTTGGTGAATTTTTTTTTCCTCCACTTGTGGTTCAGTGAGCCTTCAACAGCACTAGAGGTTCTGTGTGAGCTGAACCATGCAGGTTGCATGCTAAATCTCTTCCTCCTGCTCTAACATGGGGCTGGGGTCTCCAGGAGGCATTCTGGGTGAACAGAGGAACAGCAGCTGGTCCCTGACATAGGAGGTTAGAGCAGGAAGCTACAGCTCCCACATTAATTGGTCAACAACCCAGTTGACATCTGCTCTGTGCCAGACCTGCCCTGGGCTCTGCGGCTGCTTGGACATTGCCCTAGAGCTCAGTCTGGGGGCTGGTGGGCGAATCACAAATGGAGGACCAGAGAGGGGGTATGATTCACCCTAAGCCCCACAGTCAGGCAACTGGCTGGGTTAGGACAGAACCTAGGACTCCTGACACCTGGGCTTTCCAACCAGGAGCCACGGCAGTGATAGGGGTCAGGAAATATTTTCTGGGGAAAGATCTTGACTCATAAGTACTGTACATAGGGATGGAATAAAAAAGAAAAGGGATTAGACCACCCCCACCCCACCCCTGGTCGGAGCACCCGGGCCTGCTTCTTTTCCAGCTCTATCCAATTCTGTCCTCCAGAAATGCCCTGCCCCAGTTAGGAACTTTTCACTTGAAAGTAACAGTAAACGGGTTAAACAAATGTGGGAAATTGCTGGCTAAGCGAACCAGCAAAGGTAGGTCCAGCCAGGCTCCACCTCTCTGACATTCTCTCCTCCAGTGTTGCCTTCACCCCTGGCCCCTCGTGCCCCTCACTCCCTGGAGCCAGAAGAAAAGTGCAGGTCCCTTCTGGGAGTTCCCCCAGAGGAGAGGGAACGATCCTTTCCCCAGAAACTCCAGCAAACATCTCGCCTCTCATTGGCCTGAGCTGGGTCATGTGCCCTGCCCTGAACCAATCACGTACCAGCAGGATGGGGTAGGTTGATGGCTTAAGCCAATCAGACCCCACCTCGGGAGCTGAGGGCGAGTCATTCATACCACATGACGGCGAGTGGGAAGAGGCAGCTCCCTCAAGGAGAGTGTGGTGGGCTTGTTGGAAAGAGGTGAGATGGAAGCTGGGGGCTGAGGGGCAGCAAAGGTTGTGACAGATGCCACCACCTGAGATGGGTAATAACATCCAATCAATGAGAAGTCTTCTTTGCCGCTCCAGCCCCATCTCCAACGTCCTGCCTCATGTCCAAGGCTGCTGAGAGGCATGGAGCCCCCCGTCTCCCGCCATCGTGGCTCATGACTCCATCCATCTCCCTGGCTGTGCCCCGAGCTGGGATTCTCCATCCCCACCCCACCCCCCTTCACCCTTTAGATCGCAGCTCAAGCTTCACCTTTTGCAACTACGAAATAAGTCACCTCTGCAGGGTGCTCTCACCACCATTTGCTGCACCATTATGATCAAGTTTTCTATTGTCCCCCACCCACCCCCTACACACAGGGCTTGCCAGTTCCTTGAAGGTGTTGAAATAAATCTCTAGGCCCAAGATGGAGCCGGTCCTGCCCAAGGTGCCACATCAGCGTAATGAAACCCAGATAACTTTTGTGTCCCTGTAAATGCTCCACTTGACCAGAAGTACAGTATACCTAGTAAGCCAATCCTCAAAGGCCAAGCCAGCTTTGGGCTTTATGCTTTTTCCTTGTTCCTTATTTATTTTCTCCTTTTCTCGTCCTTGTTCTATATTCATTTTCTGGTTTTCTCTTCCTTGTTCCTTATTCTTTATCTTATAAATGCCTCCTGCCTTCTGCCAATTTTGCAGTTCTCTGGACCCTTGGGAACGAAGACTTACTGCTTCATGAAGTGTTAAAGTTTGTTTGTATCACCTACATTGTCTTCTTCAATCATTTAAAAACAAAGGTATGGACCTGGACAAGTCTTAACTAATCTCTTTGTTCCCAGCCTCTAGGTACTGCCTGGTTTAGAGCAAGAAGTCAATAAATATTTGTTGAATTAATGAAAATAAGTCTGTGTTGAAGACACGACTTCTGTGAAGTTGTTTGCGTTTTAACGAAGGACAAAGCCTCAAGCCTTAGGAATGAAGCTCAAATGGTAGGGTTTCAGGCACCAGTAAACTCAGGACAGAAGCTTCCTCCATTGTTTAGTGCCTGGAGGAGGAAGTGTCTGTCTCAGCAGGTGGAATTTTCCATTCATGGCTTTCCAGTGCAAAAACAACCACATGGTCTCCTGAAAACATGTGTCATGGAAACAAATGTATTTCCCTTTGGCTTTCTTGTGGAATGAAACTTCTCTAGTCCTGTCAAGTTTCCTGCTCTGGTTCTGGTTGACAGAATGTTCCTTCCTGACTCCCTGTGAACTATGAAGATGACACCCTGATTGACCCACCTCAGCTCTCTGACCCCACAGCCATGGAACCCTTCCTGTCAGTCCAGCTCTGCCTAGCTGGGAGACCCATCCTGCAGCTCAGGCACTTCCACATCAAGCCCCTGGGCCTGGATGCTTCTCCAGAGCTGACCTGGGGCCCATCTTCACCACTGGTCTTCTCTCTGGTCTTCTGGCTGACTGCCCACACCCCCCGCCCCCCGCCATGCTCCAGCTCTATGCACTCACACCCTCTCTGCCCTCCAGTACCTCCACTCCAGCCTGCCCTCTACTCTGCCCTGGAGTGATCCTCCACAGCACAAAATTGACTCGTTCCCTCCCGCTATAAATCCTTCCCAGGCTCCATGGTGTCCTTGGATCATGTTCCAAACTCCTTGGCCCTGCACCAGCCACGCAGAGGCACAGACGTTAGCCAGGTACACACCAGGCAAGGACCTGCCCCTGCTTTTGCACTTGCCCTTTCCTCTGCCTGGATGCCCTTCCCCTCCCTATTGGCCTGGCGAGCTCTTACTCACTCCTCAAGACCCAATACCAACACTCTCTTCTCTGTGAACGTTCCCTGAGGAGCCTATTTCTGTCTCTGCTCACGGACCCTCATTACCGATCCCCTGGTCTGTCTCCCCCACTAACCTGGGAGCACCTCTAAGTCAGAAGCCAAGCCTGATTTTCCATGTCCCCAGCATCTGGCAGCAGAAAAAGTGTCAGTATGTGTTTATGGAATGAATGAATGAGTGAATGGACTTACTACTGTTAAGAGAACAGCAACAACTTATCTCTTATTTCTGGAGCATATATTACGCGCCAGGCACTGCACTAGGCAATTTGCCTGCATTAATCCTCCATAGTGTCACACACCTTCTGAGTCTGGCACGATTATTGGGTCCATTTTACAGAGGAGACACTTTGGGCTCCTCTGTAAAGGAGGAGAGGTCAAGGATCCAGAGAGGTCAAGGATCCAGTCCAAGGTTACAGTGTAAGGGAATGTCAGGGCTAGAACTTGAACTCAGGGGTGTCCGGCTCCAACTTCTTCATTTACTGAGGACCTACTATGTGCCTACGATTCCCGGAAACAGAACCAGCCAAGTGTCTGACCTCGTGGAGTTCCTACTGTATGGGGTGAGGAGGGGACAAACAATAAAGAAATATGTATATATAAATAATGTCAGACCTGATAAGTGCTACACAGAAAAATAAAATAGGGTTGAGAGCTGTATTAGTTTGCTTGGGCTGCCTTAACAAAATACCACAGACTGGGTGGCTTAAGCAACAGAAATCTGTTTTCGCACAGTTATAGAGGCTAGAAGTCCAAAATCAGGGTGTTGGCAGATTTAGTTTCTTTAAGACCTCTCTCCTTGGCTTGCAGACAGCCACCTTCTTGTTGTGTCTTCCTCTGTGTACACACATCCCTGGTGTCTCTCTGTGTGTCCCAATCTCTTCTTAAAAGGACACCAGTCAGATTGGATTAGGGCCCCTCCTAACGGCTTCATTTTAACTGAATCACCTCTTTAGAGGTGCTATCTCTAAGTACAGTCACATTCTATGGTACTGGGGGTTAGGGTTTGAACACATGAAGTTTGTGGGGGACAAATTCAGGGAGTCAAGGAGTGATAGGCTGGGGTGGGTGATACTCTAAGGGATGTCTGAGTTGAGACCTGAATGAAATGAAGGGATAAACCTGGTGACACCTGAGGGAAGCAGAAGCAGAAGAAACAGCAAGTGCAAAGGCCCTGAGGCTGGAAAAGTCATAGCCTCTTTGAGGAATGGCAGGAGGTCATGGAGGCTGTTGCTTTGTGATCTGAGGAGAGGGGAGAGGGATAAGGTCAGAGGGGCCAACACATACACACACATCCTCTGAACAGCCTCAGATGTTAGTGGCCCAGTGTGACTGACACTTCTTACCTCTTTAAGTATCTATTTCCATACCTGCTTTGTGCAGATGGGGAAACTGAGGCCCAGGATGAGAAAGGCCCTGCTCAGAGTCACATGGCATGTTGGTGTTGGATGTCCTGCCCTAAGACTGCCTTTCGTGCCCCTCTTTCTGGGGAGGTGGGTGGAGTGCAACTGGTGCTGGCAAAGCACCGCTGGGAGGAAGGGTCTGCGAATTGGAATTAGTATAATTATTGTTACTGTTACCTCTGTGTAGAAATGACAGTGGATCCTGCCAAGAGCCAAGTGAGAGAAGAGAAGTGGGGGGATTTGGGGCAGCTGCTCCCTAGGAGGGGAGAGTGATTCTCCCAGGCAGTGTCTCCGTCTCGCCCTGATGCTCTTCCTTTTTGTCAGTTTAAGCAGCTTCTTCCCTGTGCCGGCCTCCACACATGGTGTGACCTCAGTCACTCTGAGCCTCTGACAGGCTGAGGATGACGTGACTGAGACCCAGAGGGGTTGGGCTACCTGATCAAGGCACTGAGCTGGTGACTAGGAGATGGGATTTGAACCCACGCCCGTGGGGATCCAGAGGGCGCCAACTCGAACCGCTCACCATCCTCAGCCTCTGTCTCCTGGGCGCTGCCTGCCACTCGCCACCCTTGGGCAAGTCATTTCCCATCCCTGGACCTCATTTTTCTCATCTGGAAAATGGAAGAGACACCCCTGGCCCTTCTGCCTCCCAGGGATGTTGTGATGCCCCCTCACCAGTGGGGAGATGGATTCATAATGCCACGGGTGACAGCACCGAGGACTGAGCCACACCCAGGATCTCGTCAGGCCCTCAGGGAAGCCCTGTGGAGTGAGGGGTCTCAACCCTGTTTCCTGAGGAGGGAGATGAGGCTCAGAGAGGTTCAGGAGCTCACCCAAGGTCACACAGCTGAGAAGGAAAGAGCCAGGGCCCTAACACCCCTCTCTTTCTGAGGATTCCCGCCACGCTCCCTTCCCATCCAATAGGAGCTGAGCCTCCTAAAACCTTGGTCAGCAGTGGCTGTTGGACATACTAAGGCTGAGCTTAAGGGGAACTTAAAAAAATTGAATCATGTCACTTCCCCCCATTTAAAAGCCATACTCTGAACAGGCACCTGTGAAGCCCTCTGTGGCAGGGCCCCACCCAACCCCACCCTCATCTCAAGCACCTCCCCCCCATGCTCCCACCTTCTCCGGGCAGTTCCTGGAACACGTCCTGTTCCTTCAGGCCTGATCTGCCTGCGAGCTGCTCCCTCTTCGTGGAACGCTCTTCTCCCTTGCCTCTCCTCCCCTAGTCCACGCTCCACAGAGCAGACAAAAGAGCTGTAAAAACACCGGCCTGGTGGCATCACAATCCAGCTTAAAGCTCTCCCACGGCCCCTACTGCCCTGGGATAAGGAACTACGAGAACATGTAGTCCCTCCTGGCCTGGTCCTTGTCCGTTTCCAGCCTCATTCTAACCACACTAGCGGCCTCTGTTCCTGGGAAGCCCCAAGCTCCTTCCTGCCTCAGGGCCTTCACTTGGCAGTTCCTGCCACCAGGAAAGCTCTTCCTCTTTCTTTTTGCCTGACTCCTGACCCTTCTGGTCTCAGTTCAAATATTCCCTCAGGGAGGCCCTCCCTGGACCCCCTAGATTAAGCTGCCATTTTCTTCTCCGTTATGTTGTTTTATTCTCTCACTTCACAATAAGCATCCCAGTTTCTAATTATATTCATTTGTTTATCTATTTACGTCTCCTTCCTCAGCTAGACGATAGGATCTCTGAGGACAGGGAACACGTCGTGGTGTTCAGAACAAAATAGATGCTAGGGAAATATATGGAATGAGTGAGGGAACGAATGAACAAAGTTGGGTCCTCAGTAACCTGAATGAGACAGAAATTCAGGGGTGTCCCAGGAGGGTCCAACAGGCTCCTTCTCTCCCGGCTGCCCCTGTCCCCTTTGGTGAGTGGGGAGTCAGCAGGGATGCTGTCACCATGGCTACACACTCAGCAGGAGCCTCTCCAGTCAGGTCGATGTTTAATTCCACTCAGTTCCACTCATCATTTCTTCCAGGGAAATCATAACATTTTGACATCATCAGGGGCCTGGAGACACGAGTGTCTCAATGCACCACTGACATGTCAGGCGTGGTCCCCTGCTCCCTGCATGCCTTGAAAGGCTCCCATCCAATGCAAGGCCATTTTGTCCTTTGCGTGTTGGGAAGGACGTGCCCCCTGGTGGGGGAGGTGGGGAGACTCCTAGAGGCCCAAGGTCATTGGGAATCTGGAAGCAGCACCAATGCCAGCCTCACTGTGTCTTAATAGTAGCTCATGGCAGAACTCAACACGTGATTGGCCGAACAAATGAATTCATCCGACTGGGTGAATTCATTGGTCCAGCTGACTGGAGGTCCCTGCTGATTGGTTCCTCTTGTGATTTGCTTGCTGATATTTTCTTCCCCAAATCCTGGGTTATTCTAAGGCATCCACCTTCCTGTTGTTTACTCATTCACCCCCAGATGCAGGAGGCAGCTTGGCCAGGCCCAGAGCCCAGGAAAGGCCAGGGACATTACCTCTTCCAGGGGCCCTGAGGACTGTGATGGGAGGTTGAGTCCTCCAGTCCCTCCAGTCATGCCTTTGCTTCCTGTTTCTCATCAGAGAGCCTGGGAGCAGATTCTACCTTTCCAAACTTTCTGCTGTCTTCTGAGCCCTTTGATCTAGCCCACCCCTGCCTCTGCTGACCCCATGGACCTTACAGTTCACCTTCTTGGGCTGGGGAGTGGGGGCTACAGTCCTATCAGGGAGACAGACCCTCATTCTCTCCGGGTCCTGTGAAGTGAAGCGTGCAGCAGCTCATTGCAAGGAGCTCTGAGGGGTTTGTCCAGACCCTTCCCTTCTCTCTTATTAACAGGATCCTCTGATATGGACACTGGGAGGGAGATGGGCCCTCTTCCTCTGGGGTCACAAGCTGTAAGGACCATCTAAGCCTGGACTCGCTGGTGGCCATTTTCCCCTCAGTGGGGAGAAGGTCTGTCTGAGAAGGACGTCGACACAGAGGGAAGCAGAGCGAAGAGAAGGGAGGAAGCAGGTAGAGCTTTTGCCTCCAGCTGTCCCTGTGAAACCAATTCCACGCACTGTATGTTCCAGTTCTGGGGGCCAACAAGTCGATACCTTTTGCTTTAACTCTTCGTGCTCTGCCCCTTGCAACAAAAGGTTCTGCCTCAAACAAGCTGCAATCAAGGAGCAGAACCTGACTCTGAAAGGGAAGCAAGGCCCAGAACAGAGAAGGAGAGAAGCCTCAGATCTGAGATGCCCAGAACGATGGGCCGTGTCACCAGTGAGAGTGGCCAGCTGTCAGCAGGGCTGGACGCAGAGGCTTGGCCGTGCCTGCCTGTGGGAGCCCTGCTGCACTGGCCCTGAGGAACTGTGCCTTCTGCCCTGACGTGGTGGACCAGGTAGCTTCTGGGGTCATGAGCTGAGGCCAAGCAATCATTATCTCCATGTTACAGATCAGGAAATTGAGGCCTGAAGAGGGGAAGTGACTCTCCTGAGGTCACTCAGCTAGTAGGGAGTAGAGTCAGGATTTGGACCTGGATCCATGCCCAGAAGTAGGATTGCTGGATCAGGCGGTAGCTCTATTTTCAATTTTATGAGGAAGCTCCATACTGTTTTCTATAATGGCTGTACCCGTTGACATTCCCAGTAACAGTGCACAAGGGTCTCCTTTTTCTCCACATCCCCTAGGCCTCTCAACTTAATGTATCTACCCAGAATCCCCCGCTCCAGCGCCACGCTGCCCCTCACCTGCTCTTCTCTGCCTCTCCTCCCACTTCTCCAGCCTCCGTCTCTAGGCGTGGGCCTTGCCTCCCCGGCCTGGCCAGGAGGTGGAAGTGTGTAAGCTGTTCAGACCCTGCGCCTTGACTTCAAGCTTAGTGCCTAGTTTCACTGCTATTGAGCACAGAGTTTGCAAGCAGTTGCCCGGGGGGCTGATTCAGCTCACAGATCTATTTCTTTTGGCCCTCGTGGTGTTTTTGTTCTCTTTAATAAAATTTTTTCTTTTAGAATAGATTTAGATTTGCAGAAAAGTTGCAAAGATGGTCCAGAGAGTTCCCAGAAACCCCACACACAGTTTCTCCTATTATTATTTTTAAAAACATGGCAGTTAAAAAAAAAATGAGGCTATTCAACAACAACAACAACAAAAAGGTTGAAAGAGAAAAGGCAAAAAAATCCAGCTGTCTGCCTTGCCCTGAAAAATCGGAAGATCTGGCCACACTGGGCTCATACTGGTCATAGCTATGACGGGACTGGGCTCCCCAGACCCTCCCAGGCTGCCCCTCCCACAGTGTGTGTGTTCGCACTCATCTCTGGCCCACTCACACACATTCTCTGCCTGCCTCTTCTTGGCATTTGAGCCTGGGATCCTTGGTTAAAAGTACTAGCAGTTTAAGATTCTTGAACCACAGAACCACAGAATGTTAGAATCAGAGTCTCAGGTACCTAGAACTATAGAATCTCAGAATTTGTTCACTTATTTAATGAATATTTTCTGAATGTCCCCTTTGTGCCAGGCTCTGTGCTGGGTGCTGAGACAATTCTGCAGGTCGAGAATAGATTCTTAAAGCAGGAGTGGAATCAGTATCTCGAGGAAGAGCCTCACTCAAGCCTCCTGCCTTTCCAGGCTTCATCTACCTTCTGCTTAGTGCCAGCAAATAGGGACCCTGCCCAGACAGAGCAACACACCAAGAGCCTGCAACCACCGGGAACTGCAGAGTGCCCAGGAGCTGCCACCAGGAAGGAGTCCTCACCCTACCTCTTCTTGCTGGAGGAAAAGGGCAGGTGTGCGCGCGCGCGCGTGTGTGTGTGTGTTTGTGTGTGTGTGTGTGTGTGTGTGTGTGTGTTGACCCCCAGCAGGGAAGTCTTAACTCTCTGTAGCCACTTAAAATTCATGCTCTTTTTCTGGTTGGTTTCAGCTCCCCAGTTCTCCCAGCACAGGCAGCCAGGGTGGCACAGGGGAAAGAAATAACATAGGAGTAATGCAACAACGATAATATGAATAAGCAAGGCCACCATGTGCTGAATAATTACTACACGCCAGACCCTGACCCACTTGTTCATGGGATCCTCAAAAGAGCCCAGTGAGATTGTTACTCCCCGTTTTAGAGATGGGGAAACTGAGGCTAAAATAACTTGCTCAAGGCCTCACAACGGTCAAGGGCTAGAGCTGGAATTCAAACTCATGCCAGTTTGACTCAGAGTCTGTCTTTTCTCCTCTGTGCCACTGTCTGACCCTCTTACAATTCTGTAAATTGAGGCTAATTATAGTGCTTAACCCACTTCTTCTTGTGAGACAGAAACAAGATGATGCATGGAACATAGTAGGTGCTCAATAAGCAGTAGCTGTTGGTATTAGGATTGTGGTTGGTCCCAGAGGGGACCTGGGACTGGGGTCCCCGCTTCTGGCCCTGCCAGCCCGGTGAGTGATGTCTGCACGGAAGCTGACCTGTGTGTCGGGTGGTGGGGTGGGGAAGCTGCTGTTTATTTATTCCTCACCTGCACTCTGCGGAAGGGATGGAGAGCATGAGAGAGGAAGGTCAGTCCAGTGAAGGTGGATGAGCTTCAGACACCTCTGAATGACTTGTGATTTATTCATTAGCTCCCTCGAAGACACCATGCCTGACCCCTCAACCCAATCCTGAATTTTCCGTATCTAGCCAGGCAGTGTTCCTTGACTGGGACAATTCCAAGCAAGGATCTCCTCCCAGCACCTCTGAGAGGCAGGGATTATTGTGACTGATTCACAGATGGAGAAACCCGGAGGCTGCAAAGCGGACCTGCCCTCTCCTGATCTGGGAGAGGCTGCGTGTGGAGTCCCCAGTGGCGGGTCTCAGAGGAGGGTGTGTCCAAAGGGGGTCGCCTGGAGAGGTGGACAGCCCTGGGCTCGACACTGGGTTTCCCCGGCTCTCATCTCAGCTCGGAGTCTCCGAGTGACCTGCTGGGACTCTGTTTCCCCACCTGACAACGATGGAATTGGACCAGATGATCTCTACGGTAGTGCTGCTCTAGAATGAATAACAAATGGACAAGAATGAACCTCAGGCTGGAAAAGGGGATTAAACCCTGTTGAGGGGGACTCAGAGTCCAGACGGGACCTGCTCCCTAAGGATGAGCTCCCGGCTCCGAGGGAACCTGCAGAGGAGAAGGTGGGGAAAAAGCTAACAAGGATGATGACAGTCACAGAACACGGGGCAGCACAGCGGGCGTCCTTTATGTCTGAGTCCCCCAACAAGCCCGAGATGCAGGTGCAATGACCCCACTGTACAATGAAGAGGGTGAGACCTGAGGGGGAAGCAGCTCTGGGGGGTGGGCCGGGGATGCAGGGCCAGGACTTCGAACGTGGGTCTCCGCCCAGGGCCCGACGTGCAGGGCAGGGGCTCAGAGGATGGGCAGGGCCTGTCCTGGGGCCTGGGGAACTTGGACGGGTGTGTTGATCCGTTTCTTTCCACACAGAACCACCCTGAGGTGTGCTGTTTGGCTCGGGAGGTGGTGAGTGCCCTGTCTGTGAAGGGGGCAGGACCAAGACAGCTGCGGCCGTGGTGCCCCTGCCTGTCAGGCCTTGGAACCCCAGGGGCTCTGGGAAGATGATAATTCGCACACCATTCTCAGGCTCCTCAGCATCTCCAGGCCTCACGACGACCCCTGCGGGGTACATGGTGGTGCCCCACTTTACACGGAAGCAAGCTGAGGCTCCCAGGGGTGAAGAGACGTCCCCAGGCTCGCGCAGCCTGGAAGTAGAGGGTCCACCCCTAGGGCCGCTGGCCCCAAGCCCCCAGTCAGCTCTCAGGCTCCTCAGCATCTCCAGGCCTCACGACGACCCCTGCGGGGTACATGGTGGTGCCCCACTTTACACGGAAGCAAGCTGAGGCGCCCAGGGGTGAAGAGACGTCCCCAGGCTCGCGCAGCCTGGAAGTAGAGGGTCCACCCCTAGGGCCGCTGGCCCCAAGCCCCCAGTCAGCACCTCTGGGGTCTCATGTTGGGAAAGCAGCAAGACTGATGCGTGTGTCTGCAGCCGGCCCCTCTGTTCCCAGCTCTCCCACCCAAATGGCTGGGCCAGCAAGTGTTTTATTCCTTAAATCAAATCCAATAAGTATTACCCCTTTGGCCGGACATTGAGAAATTGTCTCAGCCCAAGGTGGAAGGTGAAAGAGGAATTGCTGGAGAAGAGGAAAAAAGATCAGCGTGACAGCGGCTGGGTGGACCGGGTTGCAGAGAAAGACCCGAGGCCGAGGAGGCCGGCCAGGGGTCCGGGGCAGTGGGCTCCCAGACCAGCGATCCTATCACTGACCTCCGGGTGACCCGGGCAGGCCCGTTAACCTCTCCAGGCCTGGCTCCCTCCTGGGTGAAGTGGCTCTGGCCGTGCACAGCGTCTGGGCGGCTCTATTTCTGGAATTTTCAGGGACACTGACTGCTGGATCCTTTGACCTCCTCTTTCCTTCCAGCCTTTGCTCCGCCGGTGGCTCTGCCAGGAGCCTCTTCCCCTCCTGTGGCCTGCGTACCCCTGCTCTTCCTCTGACCCCAGCTGAGGCACCACTTCCTCTGGGAGGGCCCCTGATGCACCCACGCTGGACCATCTGCCCTGCTCTGCTCGCTGCCCGTGCCCCCTGCCCAGGGCGTTGAATCTGTCCTGCTCAGAGGAGTGTCCCCAGTGCCTAGGACAGGGCCTGGCATATAGCAGGTGCTTAATAAATGAATGACATTTACTTATGTATTGAGTACCAGTTACATGCCAGACCTTAACTGGGTGCTGGGGATCCTGTGGAGGAAGGGGAGCAGGACCCCTGGTTCCAGAGAACTTCCCTTCCAGAGGTTGGGGGGGAGGATGGGAAAAAAATGGAGACATTAATGTGACAAGTGACAGAGGGACCAGGTGGGGGACATATGTCTTGGGTCAGGCCCAGCCTCTCTGAGGAGGTGAAGGTGAGCTGGAATCGGATGGACAAAGCTGGGGATCAGGGGATGAACAAATGGAGACTAGGGTGACCAACTGTCCTGGTTTGCTGGGTCCTGAGGGCTTCCTGGGATGCAGGACTTTCAGTGCTGAAATTGGGACAGTCCCAGGTAAAACGGGATGAGCTGGTTACCCGAATGGAGACACTGGCCCTGCCCTTGGTGAGCTTGGGGTGGGGTGAAGCTGACAGACCCAGAAACAGCCACTGTGAACACGGTGGGAAGGGCTCACATGGAGGCGCTGTGAGCAAGTGCTTTACCCACAGGAACTCACTGGATCCTCACAACAACCCTGCGAGGAAGGAACCACCATCGTTCCCATCTTACAGATGCAGAAACTGAGGCCCAGCACAGTTAAGAAGCTTTCCCAGTCACACACCGGGGAGGGGTAGAGCCCAGATTCACACCCAGCCAGGCTGACTCCTGGCATCGAGCCTGTCACCACCCTGTCCTGCTGCTTCTATGACAGTGACAGCGACGACAGCTGATATGTGCCGAGATCTCCTACCCACAGGCACGGGCCCAAGCACTTACAAGACTCATCTCATCCAATCCTCTCCTCCACCCTCCAAGGTGGCCATTTTTCACCCTATCTTTTCCTTTGCATCTTTTGCCCCAAGAACAGATGGGAGGCTGAGGTCCAGAGCGATCAAGGGACATGTTCCAGGTCATCCAGGGTGCAAGAGGTAGAGACAGGACTCGAGCTCAGGCCCGGCTGAATCCAGAGCCGGTGCTGTCGGTGACATGAGCACCTGACCCCAGTGACAAGTCCTGACTCCAGGACTCAGCATCCAGGTGATTGGGAGGGAGGCTGGAGAACTCTGAGAGTGTGATATGCTTCCTTTCACGGGGAATCTGCATTTCAGAAGGGCTTCTCTGGCAGCAGCAATGCTTTCCCCATGGCTCCCCACGCTCATGGTAGAGACCCAGGCGTCCGGCAGTTGGTGGCTACCGGCCAGCCAGAACCGCCCCCCCAGGGATGCTAAGTGTGGCCCCTGGGCTGACGGTGACACTCTCCCCAATTGGCAGACAGAGACGGAGCGCCCTGGGCTGGGTTCCCAGAGAGAGAGAGACGGCTATGCCCGGCAGATGCTCTAAAGGAAAGCACAAGGCCTGACTCCTAGGAGAGCCCAGGCCACAGACAAACACAGGGACACTGGGGATGTGTCTGGGGGAGAGTAGATGATGGAGAGCCCAGGGGAGTGGTCAGGTGGAAGCAGTGTCTCAGCCTTGGCCCGTGTCCGATGGCTGGTGGGTGGCTTAGGAGTGAGTGCTAAACCAACAGCTGCACAGCCCGAAAAATGATTTCCTCCCACGGTGAGAATAACAGGGTTGAAGTGGCAATGTTGGGAGGTGAGGGAGCATGTGTGGCTTTAAAGGCCATGGACGTTGGGATGGCAAGCCATTGGTGGACTGTAGCAGGGGAGTGACTTGCTCTGCCGGTACTTTAAGGAGATGTGGCGTTAATCTGGCTAATAGGCAGGAGGGGTGGGTACTTCAAATAGCCACTCTCGTCACTGACCCCAGCCATGACTCGGCTCAGAGCCGTCCATGGGGCGCAGCCTGAGGAGGCTGGGTGACGGGCTCAGTGCGGGCAGATGGAGTCTGCAGGGCCTGCTGAACCTGGATGCGCAGAGCTGGGCCTATGGGAGAGGTCAGGGCCCCAAGGGAGGGCTGGCGGATGGCTATTGATAGGGCAGGGAAATAACCCCAGTCAGAAGGGCTGAAAAAACAGGCCTAAGCATTCACATCCAAACTGAGTTCACACAGTTGACTCCAGGGGGCTGGAAGATTTGTGCAAAGCTGTGACCTTGGAGGGACTTTTAGGCCAAGGACCACCCTGCCCTTCCTGTTATATCTCCCCTTACTGATCCTACCAAACCCCACTTTTCTCTATGCTCCAAAGATGCTCTGGCCTTCCCCACTTCCTGGCTGTTCCTCATGCTGCTTCTTCCACCTGGAACGTCCCTCCCTCGCCTACACCAGTGTCCTATCCCCTCTGTCCATCAGAATGCTTGGCCTCCTTCAAACTCCAGCTCACATGTGACCACCCCCTGCCCCACCCCGACTCCTGCCCAGGTCCCCCATAGCTGCACATTGTCTCCCTCTCCTCTGCTCAGGAGGGTGAGTGGAAAGAGCATGGAGGGGGAGCCAGGCAGGTGGGGTTTGCACCCAGCTCCTCACTGCCCGGCTGTGTGACCTTGGGTGAGTCTCTTCCCCTCTCTGAGTCTATTTCTTCCTCTGTGGGATGGGGGAGGTGACGCCCACTGACCAGACTGTTGCCTGACTCTCGGTGAGGCACCCAATAAATGCTAACTTGATCACTCTCCTTAAGATACTCTTTTTGAATTATGGTTTTCTCTGGATAAATGTCCAGGAGTGGGATTGCTGGGTCATATGGTAATTCTATTTTTAGTTCCATACTGTTCTCCATAGTGGCTGTATCAATTTACATTCCCACCAACAGTGCAAGAGGGTTCCCTTTTCTCCACACCCTCTCCAGCATTTGTTGTTGTAGATTTTTTGATGATGGCCAATCTGACCAGTGTGAGGTGATATCTCATTGTAGTTTTGATTTGTATTTCTCTAATAATTAGTGATGTTGAGCATTTTTTCATGTTTTTGTTGGCCATCTGTATGTCTTCTTTGGAGAAATGTCTATTTAGGTCTTCCACCCATTTTTTGATTGGGTTGTTTGTTTTTGTGATATTGAGCTGCATGAGCTGGTTGTATATTCTGGAGATTAATCCTTTGTCAGTTGCTTCATTTGCAAATATTTTCTCCCATTCTAAGGGCTGTCTTTTCATCTTGTTTATGGTTTCCTTTGCTGTGCAAGGAAAGTTTAAGTTTCATTAGTTCCCATTTGTTTATTTTTATTCTCATTACTCTAGGAGGTGGGTCAAAAAAGATCTTGCTGCAATTTATGTCAAAGAGTGTTCTGCCTATGTGGGTTTATCTCTGGGCTTTTTATCCTGTTCCATGGATCTATATTTCTGTTTTTGTGCCAGTCCCATATTGTCTTGATTACTGTAGCTTTGTACTATAGCCTGAAGTCCGGGAGCCTGATTCCTCCAGCTCCGTTTTTCTTTCTCAAGATTGCTCTGATTATTCGGGGTCTTTTGTGTTTCCATACAAATTGTAAAATTTTTTGTTCTAGTTCTGTGAAAAATGCCATTGGTAATTTGATAGGGATTGCATTGAATCTGTAGATTGCTTTGGGTAGTATAGTCATTTTCACAATATTAATTCTTCCAATCCAAGAACATGGTATATCTCTCCGTGCACCCCAATGTTCATTGCAGCACTATTTACAATAGCCAGGACATGGAAACAACCTAAATGTCCAGTAACAGAGGAATGGATAAAGCAGATGTGTTGCATATATACAATGGAATATTACTCAGCCACAGAAAGAAACGAAATTGGGTCATTTGTAGAGACGTGGATGGACCTAGAGACTGTCATACAGAGTGAAGTAAGTCAGAAAGAGAAAAACAAATATTGTATATTAATGCATATGTGTGGAATCTGAAAACATTGATACAGATGATCTTACTTACAAAGCAGAAATAGAGACACAGATGTAGAGAACAAATATATGGATACCAAGGGGGAAAGGGCAGAGTGGGATGAATTGGGAAATTGGGAATGACATATATACATTACTGATACTATGTATAAAATAGATAACTGCTGAGAACCTACTGTATAGAACAGGGAACTCTACTCAGTACTCTGTGGTAACCTATATGGGAAGGAAATCCAAAAAAGAGGGGATATATGTGTACATATAGCTGTACGCTTTGCTGTACAGTAGAAACGCACACAATGTTGTAAAGCAACTATACTCCAATAGAAATTTAAAAAAAAACGTGAAAACCTTAAAAAAAATAAGATAGTCTTTTGTTCATTACTTTTGTTCTGCAATCTCTCTGACGATAAAATGAACTCCTACAAGTAAAGACTCTTCTTTGGTTCAGCACTTATTTATGAAGTGTCTCCCCTGCACAGGCCAGGTCCTGGGCCCCGGAGATGACACCCAGAGCCCCACCTCTGCCCTTGAGAAACATCTGCATCCTTCATGACGCCGTGACCTGATCGTAACTGGAGTTCCGTGGGGTCCAGTCTCAATTCAGTGTTGTACCCAAAGAAACAGTCTGGTGACCAACAGCCATTTAAAAAGGAATTCTTATTTTACTCCCATTTCCGGAAGAAGACTCCGGGGAGGCAGTTTGTGCTCCCACAACAATTTCTCAAGGCCCCATTCCTCACTTTCGGGGAACTGCAGAGCCTCTCACAAGCTGAAGCTTGCAGATCTCTCCAGCCTGCAGCTTGCAGAGCTGTTCTGTCTCCTTTCCTCCCCTTCCCCGCTTGCATCATGTAGGACCATCACCTCAGTCAGTCTTGGTTTCACCTTTGGTTTTCTCCCTATTGCCAATTCTCCTGGCTCTGCTTTGTAAGCGGGCTCACATACACATCAGAAACCATCTTGCAAACATAACATTCTCGTTTAGAGGGCAGGGAACGGGGGAAGCTGGGAGGGTAAAGATAAAATTCTTGTTGTGTGTGTTTGTGTGTATGTGTGTAAATGGTTGCAAATAAGTATGCACACAACAATAAATCCTGTTCCTGCCATGGCAGCTTATCAGTAAGTGCCTAGGAGAGTCCCTGCCTCCCCGAGGTGCTGTGGTTCCATGAATTTTAAGATGTCAGACCTCAAGGGGGTGGGGATGAGTTAGAAGCCATCACTCCACCAGTGCCTCTAAGATACTACCAACTCCACAGCCACGATAGAAGCCAGACAACCAGACAGCAGTCTCAGGTGTACCACTGCCTGCTTCTTCTCAGAGGAGAGAGCAGGACCCAGTTCACTGATGCTCTTACCCTGACAGCCCTACTCCCAGCCCCTCAGCTCCCAGGTGCCACCTTGTTTCCTGTATCTTCCCCCGGGACCTATGAAGGCTGCAGCCAAATCTGTGCCATAGACGTGTGTGTGTGTGTGTGTGTGTGTGTGTGTGTGTGTGCTCAGCCTGCAGAGCAAAGGGCCAGAGCCATTGCCTCTGAGTAGAGCCAGGTGCCTCCCTTCTCTCAAAAGCCCCTCCTTTATTCATTCAACACACGCTCACTGTTCCCTCCGGTCCTGCCCTGGGGTGGACACTGGGGCCCTAGAGGGAATCCCACCTTCACTGTCTCCGGTCTAGATGGAGAGGCAGGCAGAGAAAGACCATCTACACAGACCACCTAGAATGATAAGGACTCCAGAGGCGTAACTTGGGACAGGAACCCGGAGGAGGACCTCAGGTTGAGTCTGGGGATGGGAGAGGTTGATGGGTGGGGCTGGGGGAGGTTCCAGGCCGCAGTCACAGGCTCAGCTCAGATCTCATTCCCTCCATTTGTTCATCCATTCAATCATCCATTCCGTATTTCTCGTGCATGAGCTATGATGCTGGAGAGACAGGTGACCAGGACCCAGTGGCTGCTCTCGTGGAGTTTGCAGCCAGCGGAGGAGAGTTGCACTGAATGGATCACTGCCCACATCTTTAATTCATCACACCCGGGGCAACTGCCAGGCAGCAGAGGGCTTTGATGCTCTGAAAGAGACGTGACAATATGGACTTGACCTGCTCAGGGAAGGGGAGGAAGAGCCACTGGGACCGGAAGGGTGATCTAGGCAGAGAGAAGGGCACCTGTAAAGGCCCTGTGGTAGGCGGGAGCTGGCTTACTCTGGGAGACTGAGAGGAAGCCCTAAATGCTCGAAGCAGAGGGAACAGAGTGGGGAAGGCAGACATAGACGGAGGCTGGGGAACAGGAGAGACCGGCTGAGGGCATCGCGGGAGACTTCCCGCCTGGTCCCACAGCTTGTCGTCCCTTTACCAGCCACGTGTCTCGGGGGATGCTCTCTCTGTGCCACGACTGGGCTGGGCACTAAAGGTCCTGGGGGTGAGACAGGAGTGACTGGGGCCTCTCTCAGCTGCTCCCAGCTTCTGCCCACTCCAGCCCCTGACCCTGCCCTGGGCACTTGCTCTTGACACTCAGCTGACCCCTGAAGGGGCCCTGGTCCGACAGTCAGAGGATGGGGGTGCTTACGCTGAGCACGCCACCGGGGACACGTGACTTCACCTGCAGGTGGGAAGGTGATCGTACCCCCTTGCGGGCTGGTTGTGAGGAATAATTAGACAGAGCGGGAAGAGGATGGGGCCATAAGTCCAGCTACGGGGCCTCTGCCACCTTGTCCAGCCTCTCCTCCTGTTACAGGGCCCTGGTATTCTCTGGAACAGCACTGAAGGCGCCCTGAAGCAGAGAGCGTGACCCCTCACACAGTGCGATAAAACCATCCCCATGGATGGCTGAGCCGCACGCAGGGCCCACAGCGGGAGCACGTGGCCCGGTGAGGGCTCTGTCTGCCCCTCAGTCAGATCAGACTCCTCCCCTTAAGGGCGAGGTGGCCGGCATTACCTGCCGGAGGTGGGCTTCTTCCCCGCTGACCCCAGGGCCCAGCATATTGTTTGTGCACTGTAGGTGCCCCAGGTTGCCCCTGATTTTTTTTTTTTTTTTTTTTTTGCGGTACGCGGGCCTCTCCCTGCTGTGGCCTCCCCCGTTGCGGAGCACAGGCTCCCGG
>NC_041216.1:12579127-12591130 GCF_002837175.3 Physeter macrocephalus | reverse complement strand
GGCCTCTCCCGTTGCGGAGCACAGGCTCCGGACGCGCAGGCTCAGCGGCCACGGCTCACGGGCCCAGCCGCTCCGCGGCATGTGGGATCTTCCCGGACCGGGGCACGAACCCGCGTCCCCTGCATCGGCAGGCGGACCCTCAACCACTGCGCCACCGGGGAAGCCCGCCCCTGATATTTGAGGGACGGAGACCACACCTAATGGAGGCCCTCGTTCCTAAATATTTAAGATGATAAATCAAATCAGTGGAGTGGAAATGGTATATATTCTCTTTCCTACCTTGACAAAGACAACTTTATAACAACCTGGGAGACCAGGTTTGATTTGAAGTTCTTGGGGTTCCAGCCCAGATGTGGAGGTGCAGGGAGAACCTGCCTTGGCCCCCCGGGGCCCATCCCCTTCTCTTCCTCTCCCCAGGTCCGCCCCAAAGCACAAGGGTGTGGATGCCCCAGCGCGCGTGTTCAAACTCCTTTCACGACCCCCACGCACAGCTGCCCCTTGGCGCCCTTCAGGCCTGGGGTGCTCACCCCCCAGCCCAGTGTGTCCGCCCTCAGCAGCACAGGCCCAGGGGAGAGGCCCACCTGGGTCAGGAAGTGGGCTTCAGGCCACTTGGGTGGGGATTTCTGGGGTCCTAGGTATCCAAACTGTTGTCTAAATCAGGGGCTGGTCTCCAATGAGCACATCCTTTTGGCTACACATGTGCGTCATCCTGTGAGGGGAGGCATGGCTAGAGGAGGGACAGAGCAGGGTCCCTTAATGTCTGGGGTTCAGGGCAGGGGCCTGTCTTGCCCCCGGTCTGAGGATGGTATGAAATCCAGCCCTGCTCCACCTGCCAGACTGTCTGCCTGGCTCTACAGTGGGAAGGAACCAAGGGGCTGGACCAAGTCATTAGGGAGAGGGAAACTCACAGGCTCCATGCCAAGGCCACGGACAAAGGTCCAGAGCCAGGACCATTTGGGCCTGGAGCCCCAAGGATGGAGTCAACCAGAGAAAGGACGTGGGCTTTATGGAGCTGTACAGGTTTGAGGGTGCAGCTGGGGCCTTAAGGCGGTGACAGACCCCGCCAGACCTCTACCATTTCCCTGCAGGTCATGAACAGAAACAGAAGCCCTGAGCACCAGTCAGGAGCAGGTAATTACAGACAGCTCTACAGCAAAGCTATTCAACCTGCACCGTAACGGCCCATCGACCTTGCCTGGGTTTACACACTCTCACTCAGCTGTATTTTACACCACAAATGAATGCTTTTTAAAAGAGCTGTATCTTTCCAACAGTGCATGAATTTCCTAGATTCATCTCCCTTAACAGAGCATTCATAAGAATGAACGTGTTAGCTCAGCTGCTATAACAAAAGGGGGCTTAAACAACAGTAATTTATTTCTCACGGTTCTGGAAGGTGGAGGTCTGAGATGGGAGTGCCAGCATGGTTGGGTTCTGGTGAGGGGACTTGTAGAAACCTGCCTTCTTGCTGTGTCCTCACAGGATGTGGGGAAAGAGAGAGTGTGAGCAAGCAATCCGAGGTCGCTTCTTAAAAGGACACTAATCCCATCCTGGGCGCCCCGCCTTCATGACCTCATCTGACCCTAATCACCTCCCAAAGGCCCCATCTCTTAATACCAGCACACTGGGGGTCAGGGCATCAACACACGAATTTTGGGCAGGAGTTAATTAAGTCCATAGTAATGAACAAGGGTTGCCTGCATATAAAAGAAAAGAAAAAGGAGAAAAGGTAACATGTAGTGGAGAGGAAACTGCTTTTAACATACTGTGGCTTGAAAGGGGGAGCCATGTGTCCCTGAATAGTTTTTACCGAGTCCCTCACACACGGGGACAGCTTGTTTGTTCATAAAGGCAAAATGCAAGGATGCTGGTATGTTTTTGCTCTTGTCACCAATCGGGTAGAAGATATTGTTGTTTTCCGTGAAATTTTCACGTGAACCGGGAATCCTTTTCCACATAGAGCCAGACCCACTCTGTCAAAGCTGGATGGGGAGGGAGAGAGGAGGTGTCAGGGGCAGGAGAGGGACAGCCACAAACCTCCCACGTGGGATTCTGGAAGGGACGCCGGGAGTGAATGATAACTTTGGAAACAACAACCCTCCTGTGGGTCCAGGGCTTCACTAAGAGGCCCCTGCAGAGCCCCCAGCTCGGGGTGTCGCCGGCTGCCTTTGATGGAGGGTGCCTTCTGTGCAGATCCTGTGCCAGCACTTTACGAGGATTGTCTCACCGAGTCCTCAGCTCGACTTGCAGGGAGATGCTATCATTATCTCCATTCTGCAGATGAGGAAACTGAGACTCAGGGAAGGGGCGGGGCTTGCCCAGGGTCTCACAGCCAGGAGGCAGGGGAGCAGGACACAAGCCCCAGAAGCGTGACTGTGGAGCCACGTCCCTGGCTGGGGCGTCCTGGCCAGGGTTGGGGGCGGAGGGAGCCCTCTCTGGCAGGGACCGTCCACCTGCCAGGCTCTGGGCTGGGCCTGTTGCATACTTCAGGGTCTATTACTCCGAGCCGCAGTCCTGGGAGGTGTTATTATCCCCATTGCCCTGCTCAGAGCAGCGAGGCCCCTGGCCCAGGGTCACAGAGAAGCGCGCGTGGAGCAGGGCGCCGTTCCTGTCTGCAGTCTGCTCCCTCTGCACCCAAGAGCTCATCCCGGCGGGAGAGTGGTCCCCCGGGCGCAGCACCCACCCGGCGCCCTGCACCTCCTCCCTCCTGTGACCCCGCCCCCCAGCCCCGGGTACCACCTCCTCTGCTGCTGCCCAGCCCTCCTCCCGGGCTTGCTCTGCCTCGCAGACGCCTGCTGACCCCGCCACGTCGCCGCAGTGTCGCTGCCTGGTCTGAGAAGGACCCTGCTGTGGGGAGAGGGAGAGGGACTGGCACATCCCTTCCAGGCAGCCTGAGCCTTTCACAGGGGTCTCCCGGGAATGCCTCGCAGACGCCTGCTGACCCCGCCACGTCGCCGCAGTGTCGCTGCCTGGTCTGAGAGGGACCCTGCTGTGGGGAGAGGAGAGGGGCTGGCACATCACTTCCAGGCAGCCTGAGCCTTTCACAGGGGTCTCCCGGGAAACGGCATACCCAGGGGGAGCGTCTGAACACAGCGTCTTAAGAGTGAGACCTTAGCTAGCATGTTGTCAGAGGCGTGATGACCTGGTAGGGACAGAGGTGGTAGAGAAAGAGTCCTTTATTCTCTGTGGGATTTGGTCCAGCTCAGCCCCTGACTTGCTGTGTGGCGCTCTGTCAGCCTGTACTTCTCCTCCCGATTCCTACGTGGGTGTAGTTTTTCCCACATCAAGCAATTTCCCAGCACTAGCTCAGTGTCCTACAATTCAACTCAGTTCTGACACTATCTACCTAGAGGTAGTCTCAGATCCTACAGAGTAAAGGCTCAGTCCCACAAGGCTGGGTCCCCGTTGCCGGCCACCCCCCACACACTTCAGACTTCAGTGGAAAGTCTAGGCTGTCTTCTGTGCCTCTGACCTACTGGCTATAAATCAGAGGTTTCCACAGCATCCTCCTTGGGTTTGATTAATTTGCTAAAGCGGTTCACAGAACTCAGAAACCAGTTTACTCACTAGATTACTCGTTTATTGTAAAAGGATATAACTCAGGAACAGCCAGATGGACGAGATGCATAGGACAAAGTAGGTAGGAAGGGGCACAGAGCTTCCATGCGCTCTCCAGGCACACCACCCTCCCTGCACCTCCACGTGTTCACCAACCTGGAAACTCTCTGAACCCTGTCCTTTTGGGTTTTTATGGAGGACTCATTATGTAGGCAGGATTGATTAAATCATTGACCACTGATGATTGATTCAATTTCCAGGCCTTCTCCCGTCCAGGGAGGTTGGATGGGACTCTAACCCTCTAATTACATGGTTGGTTCTCCTGGCAACCAGCCCCCATCCTTAGGTGGGGATCCAAAAGTTGCCTCATTAGCATAATAAAGACACCCTTATTACTCTCATCACTTACGAAATTCCAAAGGTTTTCGGAGCTCTGTGCCAGGAATGGGGATGAAGACCAAACAGATATTTCTCATTATAAATCACAATATCACACAGACATCGTCATCATAATGCTGTGTGAAACCCCCCCTGAAGGGTGTAGCTTCCAGCAGCGGGCACTTGCTCTTCTTGTTCATGGGTCTGTGGACTGGCTGGGCAGCCTGTCCTGGGTTCTGAGTTGGATGCACTTGGCTGCAGACCTTGGGCTGGGTTTTGGCTTGCTCCACGAGCCTTTCGTCCTCTGTTGTTTTGACTCCTACTCATCTTGTGTGAAACTTATAGGACTTAAGCTACGATAAGTAGTTCAAAATGGAGTCACAGTGGCCAACGTGAACTCCATATTGGATGTTTTGAAATGCTCACTGTGGGACTGCGAGTGTCGTCGAGTGATGAACTAAGACTATTGCTTTAGATAAGAAGTTTGATGGATCACGTACATCACTCAAACAGAAGGAGAAGCTGATGGAATCAAGACCTCTCCTGGGGTGACCATCCCTCCTTAAAAAGAGACCACTGAGCTGAGTGACTTGAAGGCTCTCCGTGGGAGGACCTGGCTCCACGCTGCTGAGAGATGCTGTCGGACGGACGCTGCCGGAGGCCCTGTCACAGCAGAAGGAGGCTTCCCACTCACACCCGTTGCGAGACCCGTTGCTGGACTGGAGACCACTGCTCGCGCTGAAATACCTCCATCCCGGACTTCTCCTGGAAGTGGTTTGTTACCCCTTTTATTCCTACTTTGATTAACCCATGTTGCGTGCTAATTGTGTGCAATAAACTGAATGATTCATGAATAGAATATCGGTGACTGTGTCGTATATCTCCAGTCCTGTGATTGTCACGTGCCCTTCCTGCTGGGCCCTGGGACAAACCCCTGTGGATCAGTGGCTCCTGAAGGCGTGTCCTGCTCATCGAAAATGGCACAAGCACAAGAGGCTGAGCAGAAACACGGGATGCTCCTTAAGGACTTGGCTCAGAATTGCCACCTGTCACATCCACTGACACTCTCTTGGCCCAGACAGGTCACAGGGCCAAGCTCTGCATCAGTAGGGCAGAAGGCCGTGAATATTTGCTGAAAAGAATCCAAACGGCTGCAGAGACTTTGAACAATCACTCCCCACCCCTAGACCTGGGAATCCCTTCTGTCTAGTTATGGAGTTGAGTTATGTCCACAAGCTTTTCTATCCCCAACTCTCTGTGAAAGGTAAATCAAAATGGAGCTGGCATTGCTAAGAGAGCTCTCTAAATAGAGCCGGGAGGCCATGGAGGGAGTGAGACTTATGGACGTCCCAGTTCGGATGGAATCTGACCTTTTGACCGCTTATTGTCTTATCGAAGGCACCCAGAACATCCGCCCAAGGTTCCAGAAACTCAAGACACTTATCGGACACCTACCCTAAAATAACTCATGACAGCTGATCCCTTGAGGACAAGTATTTCCTTTCTTGTGTCAGGGTCGATCATAATTCTTTCCAGACAACTTAACCTTGTGGCATTGCCTTTGTAAGCCCCTGACTCTTTCTCTTCCCCGGGAACACTTCAGGTTTTACCTGAATGTGTGTCTCCCGAATTGCGGTTCCTAAGACCCCCAAATAAGCTTTTTCTTATTTGTAGCCTTCTGCATCTTCTTGGTTGACGCCCCACAAGAGTGGGGTTTGTTACATTTCCTCAATCCGGGGCCGCCCAATCTCCCAAGGGGTTGCAGAGCCCAGTCGTGAGCTGGGGCTTGGTGCAGGTCTAAGAGCCAGGCTGCTGTTTCTCTCAGCCCTCGGGCTCCCCACACACCTGACACTGCCTCCTGCCGTCCCCCAGTTCACAGTCTTATCTGAGCTTTTCACTCTGAGCCTCCTAGCTCTGCTCAGTCCCACCTGGTCCTGCTCCCTGAACCCCCCCTCAGAGCCAGGGTCACTCCTTGAACCCGTGCCTGGTACAGCCTTCTCAGCTCCAAATCCCTTTCATCTTTGACTGTGACTCTGCCCTCTCCCTCACACCCCCCAAAATTCCAGACTTATCTGACCCAGGTCCAAGGGTCTCCCCATCCCAGGCCCCAAGATCAGCTGTCTTCATTTTAGGCTCCACACAAAAGGAGACTAAAGCTTAGCCACGGAATCTCTGCAACTGTGTGGGGTTTGCTCCTCCCCTCCCCCCATCAGGGGCAGGGCACCTGCATGCGGACCCTTCATTCCAGCCTGTGGTTGCAGTTAAATTGCTCTCCCACAATCAGTTCTTCCCTTTCTTTGCAGTGCCTGCCTCTCTCTCTCTCTCTCTGTGTCGCCGCAAATTGTTTCCAGTTCCAGCAAAGTAGGTCTCGGGCTTTGCGTAAAGTCCAAGCTCCCGGGCCCTGGTGGGACGGCTTTCCATCTGCTTTCCCTCCCTTCCGTCCGGGCACCGAGTCCTCACTGTCTGAGCCACAGAGGAAGGGTGGCATGGCACCTTGGAGGTGACAGAAAGGTCTCTCCCTGTGGCCATAAATGTCTCTGCCCACGAGGTCCATGAATCAGAGCATCAGGCCCCCTCCCCCCATGTTCACAGATAAACATGTGCCCCATGTTCACCCGGAAAGGAGCCGTGTGGTCCTCACGGTAATGACACTGATGGTAACTCGTGATCACGGAGCCCTTCCTGTGGGCTGGGGGCCGAGCTGGGCTCTTTCCAGGCACCATCTCTTGGTCCTCCCCGGAACTCTATAAAGTGGGTGCTACGACTGTCCCCGTTCCTCAGACGAAGGCACTGAGGCTTAGAGAAAAATCTTGGCCGAGGTCATGTAACTAGTTAGCAGTTGGGCAGGGAATTATCCCCAGGGCTGTCTGAATATGGGTGCTTCTACATCACACCATGTGGGCAGTGCTGAACCAGCCCCCTGGAATCCGCACATGCCCTTACACCAATGCACACCCCAACGTGTACCAGGAAAATTGGTGCTTTGCTGATGGGCAGCATCCCTGTGTGCACCGATGAAAAGCCTCCTTGTGCACAGGGAGGTGAAAGTCCCGTGAGCACTAGTGATGCCCTCTGTGAACACAACGGATGTCACCGCCCATGTTCGGGATCCAGCAGGTCATTGGACTCAGTGATGAACCCGCTTTCAGGTAGCCCCGTAAACAGCTTCGAGGAGCACCAGACTCCAAGCCCTGGGGGCTGATTGGTGAACCGCTAACTAATGAACAGGTTCTCCAAGTGCCCTCCTCGCCCACATAATGCTGACCCCAGAGGGGTCCACAAGCCTCTGCTCCTTCCTTCCTCCCCTTGATCTCATTTGCCCATTTATAAACCCTCTCACGCCCACGGCCTGGCTCTGCGGGAAGCCAGCCTTCCTCAGCAACAGAGGAAGATAATTAACAGCCATCATTCTAGCTTAATCAGCTCCAGTGTGGGGAAGGCTGTTGTGATGGGAGGAGCCCAGGTTTTGTGGATGTGAATTATGTGCTCCCAGCACTTTATCACCCTCGGTTACTATCTTATCTTTATTCATTCTGACAAATTAAATTAGCACTGTCTTTCCAATCTTGTTCTCTGGGAGGAATTAAACAACAGAGGCCAAGAGAGAACTGACCATAATGCAGGTGTTTGAGCACTTTTGAGCACCCTGTGTCTTAAAGGCCCACTTGCCCTGGGAAATACCAGAGAACAATATCTACTGGGGATGGAGTATCACATCAGCAAAAGGGGCCCTATCTTAGCGTTGGCATGAGAAGCACAGGCCTGGGTTCTGGAATTCTGGGTGATGGCAGGCATCAACCTTGACAGAGGGCTTTGTAATTTCACCCCAGCAGCATGAACATATAGAGAGTGGAGAGCAAGCCAGTTGGAGGCAGTTTAAGGTTCTAACCTGGGATGACCTCTGAGGCAACTCCTAGCTGTGATCAAAGGACCTTCCACTCCAGGGTTTGCCAAATGGGTTCTGTACATTTACCTGTGAACTTGTTAAAAATACAGATTCCTGGACCTTAGCACATAACTCTCTAAGATCATAGCCTGGGATCTGCATTTCCCCAAAGCTTTCAGGATACTATCTGAGTCAGGTGGTCTATAAATCAGAGTGTGGGACTCAGTGCTCTAACATTAATGCTCCTAACTTTTGGGGGGGGGTCCCTGACATAACTGGTGGTCATCAATATCCAGCTCTCCTCCCCTTCCTGGGCACATGGAAGTCTTCCCAGCTTCCCTTGCAGTGAGGTGCACCATGTGACTAGTTGTGACTAAGGAATAGGGAGCGGAAGTGATGTGTGTCATGTGGGCTGCAGCAGGAAGAGGACCCTGGAAGGTGTGCCAGCTCTTTCTTCTTTGTTGGAGATCATGGAGGCAGCATGTTGAGACAGTTGAGGTATAAGCTCAGAGCGGCCTGCATCGCTGAGTCAACCCATGTGGGACCCTGGAGAGTCACCTGCCCCACAGTGTAGTTCATGACAAACAAAGAGATAAACTCCTAGTCAGGGAGCTTAGGGGCTGTTTGTTACTAAGCATAATTCTGGCCTGTCCTGACTAACACAGACCCCTTTGAGAACCTGATAAAAACTATGGATCTTTTCTCTAGGAAAATATACATTTATATATAGTCATAAAGTCTAAGCTAGCTTCTTGGGGTCTCTTTGTCTTCTTCAGCTCTAGGAATAATTAGCTCAAGTCCCTGACAATTTCATACTCTGTGACCTGACTTGTGACAATGGTGGCATTCCCCTCCTTTCACTGCTCCTTTTCCCCACCCCCCTTAATTGATGGCCTTTGGGAGCTCCGAGCTCTTCTCTCTTACTCATGCAGAGCCATCCAGCTCTCTGCTCCTACCCCACCTATGTAGGTCCAAACTTATCCAAATGGCCAGGAGAGTGAAGTTTATCAGCATCTACCCTCCTGAGAAGGTGAATGCTCACCACACCCCCATCTCTGTCTCTCACTTTTAAATACTCCAAGGTCTGGTTCAAATGTCACCAACATCTCCCCTGACCCAATTAGAATGACCTACCTCTCCCATCCCAGGACCCCCTCACTCTTGTTGGCTATGTTTCACTTTCTGCCATTATTGCTGTATTTTTCAGACTTTCTTAACGAGAGAAAGTTAGTGCTTAGTGAGCACCTGCTCTATGCCAGGTTTTGTGTCAGGCGCTTCATCAGCATCCACTTCTGATTTTTTCATCAACCTGAGAGGGAAGCCCCATTATCCCCATTTCACAGAGGTGGACGTTGAGGCTTTGAGAGGTCAGGTGACACCATAGTCACACAGCAGTGAGGGGGGCTGCCTGCCTCCCACGTGGGGGTCCCTGGGGCAGGGGCTGTGTCTTGCCCATGGTGGGTGCCCACAGAGGTTTGCTGAGGGGATGCGGGTTTTACCCACCCCTAGTCCTTGTGACTCAGAAACCAGCAGTAGAACCAAGCAGCTCTGAGGGCTTGGGGTGCAAATGCTGGGCAGGTCTCTGTCCTTCTATCAGGGAGTCTGGGCTTGGGGTGCAAATGCTGGGCAGGTCTCCGTCCTTCTATCAGGGAGTCTGGTTCTAGGTGAAGACAGGAGGGACTTCCTTGGCGATCCAGTGGTTAAGACTCTGAGCTTCCATTGCAGGGGCACTGGTTTGATCCCTGATCGGGGAACTAAGATTTCACATGCCATGTGGCGCAGTCAAAAAAAAAAGGTGAGGACAGGAGGAGAAAGCCCTGCTCAATGCAGATGCTCCCACAGCACCTGGATGGAGGCCAAGCGTGTCTGGGAGGCTGGATCTGGGAGGGTGACTGTCTCCACTCTGCTGACAGCTCAGGCTCCTGTGAGCTGAGTCAGGAGGTGGTGGAAGAAAGAGGGCTGCGGGCAGTGGATGAGAGGCGTGAGCTCCGAGCATCTGATGCTCTGGGCGCTGCTCACTCTCTCTCTCTGTTTATTATCCTCTTCTCATTCTCTCTTCTTTCTCACTCACTATGGCCTTTTCTATCTCCCTGACCTGGTCCTCTTTCCCTCTGCCTGTATCTATTGTAACTCGCCTCTGTCTCTCCATATGGCTGGCTGTCTGACTGTCCATCTCTGCCTGGCTGTGCATCTCTAAGTCTCTCTCTCTCCCAGCCTCTGTTTCTTTCTGAATTTCACATTCTCTCTTCATGTGAGGGTGTCTGTAACTGTGTCTTTGTAAATGTGTTGTGGGCTTTTGTACCTTTCAACCCATTTCTGTATATTTCTATCTTGATCTTCCTGTGGCTATTTCTTATCCTTTGTTTTTCCTTCCTTGTCTGAGTCTGCTTTTTCCTCTTTCTCTCCCTCCTCTTTCTCTTTATATCTATTATCTCATTTCCACACATCCCATCTCTCACCTTGTGTGTGTGTGTTTCTCTCCTTCCTTCCATGTGAATGTGTGTGTGTGTTTATGTGTGAATGTGTGTGTGTTTATGTGTTTGTGAACCTGGTGTCTGTGTTTCATAATGGCTGCTAGATATTTCTGTCTCTGTTTCTCAATGAGCCATTTAATTTCTCTCTGTCTGACTTGCTCACTCCTTCTACCTCATATTTGCTGCTAATATTAACACGGGGACCTGAGAGCCTCAAGTTCTGAGGAAGGAGAAATCAGTTTTCGGCAGCAGGCAGCTCTCGGCTGATCCTCAGGGAAGGAACATGTTGCAAATCCCAGGGGGCTCCTGAGTCACCTTGTCCAGATGCGGTGGAAAACGCACTGGATTCAGGGCCAGAGAATCAGAGCTCAAGTCCTGCCTCTTCCACTTCCTGTGTGACCTTGGGTAAGTCGCTCAGCCTCTCTGATCCTCGGTTCCCTCATTAGTAAAATGGGGCTGTTGTACAACTGGAAGCCAGTACACAGCCTGAGGGGCACAACAAATAGAGGAGGAGTCAGGACTCAAAGGTTGCCCCGGCGTGGCCTAAGGCCCACAGGTGTACGCTGGATGGAGGAGCCGCTGGTGGTTATGAAGGAGCCCTGGAGGCTTCCTGGAGGCGGTGCCGAGACAGGCTTCGGGGCACAGATGGCAGGTGCTGTCGGGGGAGGGCAGCAGCTGCCACAATGGATGGGGTGGAATGCACTCTGAGGACTAGAAGGGACCAGAGAGGGTGAGCAGCTTGCCGAAGGTCACACAGTGAGTGAGGAACCGAGCCAAGCCTGATCCTGAGTCTCCAGACTCCAGAGAAAGACGCCAGACTGCATCCTGTGCCATCTAAAGCTGTGAAGAGAACAGGTTCTGGAGTCTGACAGAGCCAAGTTCAAATCCCAGCTTCATCATAGAGCCATTGGACCAATTACTCTGCCTCTCTGAGTCTCAGTTTCCCATCTGTAAAATGAGGGGAAATATCACCTTCTTCAAAGGAATATAGTGAAAATTAAATGAGATAATATAAAGTGCTTGGAACAGCTCCTGGCACGTCATCAACATTTAATAATGTTTGGCTGCTCTTTTTATTTGTGTCCATTGTTTTATTCTCATTATTATCATAGCACTGTGGTTTAAAATGTAGACTCTGGAGCCAGATTGGTTTGAATCCCAATACTGTCACTTACCAACTACATGACCTTGGGCAAGTTACTTAACCTCTCTATGCCTCAGTTTTCTCACCTACAAAATGGGGATACTATTGATATCAACTTTTTAGAGTTGTTGGAAAGAGTAAACGCATTAATATATGTAAAATACTTAAAACACTGCCTGGCACATAGTGGTGCCATATAACTGCCTGATATAGTCATCCTCACTATTATCTGCACCATAAGAATCACCATCATCACCTCACCACCACCACCACCACTACCATCATCATCACCATCACCCTCACCACAACCACCATCACCACTACCATCACCATCAGCATCCTCACCACCGCCATCATCATCCTCACCATCCTCATCATCATCCTCACCACTATCACCATCAGCATCCTCACCATCCTTACCATCACCATCCTCACCACCACCACCACCACTACCATCATCATCCTCACCACAACCACCATCACCACTACCATCACCATCAGCATCCTCACCACCGCCATCATCATCCTCACCATCCTCATCATCATCCTCACCACTATCACCA
>NC_041216.1:12559429-12575779 GCF_002837175.3 Physeter macrocephalus | reverse complement strand
CACCATCACCATCCTCACCACCACCACCACCACTACCATCATCACCCTCACCACAACCACCATCACCACTACCATCACCATCAGCATCCTCACCACCGCCATCATCATCCTCACCATCCTCATCATCATCCTCACCACTATCACCATCAGCATCCTCACCATCCTTACCATCACCATCCTCACCACCACCACCACCACTACCATCATCATCCTCACCACAACCACCATCACCACTACCATCACCATCAGCATCTTCACCACCGCCATCATCATCCTCACCACCATCACCATCCTCACCACCACCACCACTACCATCATCATCAGCATCCTCACCATCCTCACCACCATCACCATCATCCTCATCACCACCATCATCCAGTCTTGAATCAGTGAAGGGTAGATTTTCTTTGTTCCCCGTCATGCTTACTGGCCCCTCCTCTGACTGTTTCTCAAAGAGCAACCAACCCCCCCTCCCCCTTCCTGCCTCCGCACCCACTGTGCCCCCAGCCTGGCCCTCAGGATGAGCCTTTGTTGGTCTGTAAGGAGCAGACAGAGAAAAGGTGGTGTTCTGGACCCTGGGCTGCTGTGCAGGGGAGGAGTGTAAAGCTCTGAGGCTGTTTCCAGCAGAGGAGGGGATGGAGCCAGGGGAGCAGGGGTCAACCAGGTCACCAGTCTAGTCAGTGCTGAGGGGAAGAGAACTAGAGTGTGTGAGCTCCCACTGTGCGCCGGGCGCCCCATGTAAATTATTACATTTACTCCTCTCACCCTCCCAGAAAGTGGCTCTTATTTTCCCATATCACAGACGAGAAAACTGAGGCTCAGAGTGGTAAAGGAATTGCTCAAGGCCATAGCAAATCAGCAGCAGAGCTGGGATCTGAGCACAGCCTTGTCTGACTTAAGTGCCTGGCACCATGCCTGGCATGCAGTAGGTGCTCAATGGGTGTCTGAGCTCCCTCCCCAAAAGCCCCTTCCCAATCCAGGGGCCCCTTTAGGGCACTGACATGGTTCTATGTTTAATATCAGAGACAGGGAGTGTTTCCTCTCTTTGAAAATTACCCTTTGAAGCCGGAGATTTGCTGGCTTCTCTGAGGACACCCAGAAGATCCCCAGCAGGGCTGAGACCTATCAGGGTGAGGGATGCAGGCCTTGAGGACCTGGGCCTTCCTTCTGGCCCACTTCGTTCACAACTTTGGAGTCTGGAACCCATCTCTTGCTTTCTCTGGGCCTCAGTTTCTCTCTCCGTACAGTTACAGGGGCTTGGACTGGATGGTTTTTGTTTTAATAATAACAGTAACAGCTGGTACTCACTGAGCATTTGCTGTAGGCTTGCCCAGCACTGAGCTCTCTACATGTGGTATTATCCTACTTCCTCCTACAAAGGTGTGATTTATCATTCCATTTTTTACAAACTTTTTTATTATGGAAAATTTCAAACATACACAAAGTGGAAGGAGTAGTGTAATAAATCCCCATGAATCCCTCAATTAGCTTCAAGAATTATCAATACATATCACCCCATTTTATAGACAAGAAAACTGATCCCAAATGGTTAAGTGACTTGAGACCAATACACCCCAAAGCTTGTCTCTTTGTCACCACAAGCCCTCTCACTTCCCACGAAGTGAGAGAACCCTCTGTGAGCCCTAATCATGGTCATCTCCCCTCTGTCCACATTCACACCGAGAGTGGAGCTGTTCCTGGGTGCAGGCTATGAGGGGGAGAAGGAACAAGGTCACTGAGTTGCCAAAGGGGCGGGGGAAGTCACCCAAGGCGGGGGCCTGGTGTAAAACAAAATCACCTTCCACCCAGTTCTACAAGGATCAAGTCATTAGCCACTGCAGTCGCCGACCTACAGGACACCCTGAAAGGAATTCAAGACAAGGAACAGGATGAGGTACTCTGTGCTTTGGAAAAAGAGGCAAAACAGGCCCTTAGATAGATATATTTCAGGAAGAATTTCTTACGAACCCAGATTCTTGCGTCTTCCCATACTGAGAAAAGCACTAAAATACTTAACTGAGATATCTGTTCCTCGTGACTGGCAGTGACCTTCTACCGAGATGTATGCTGGATTGCACATGCTCCTTAGCTAAAACCATATATATATACTGGCCTCTCCCGCTGCCTCTTTGGGGCGGTTCCGCAGAGCTCTCTGAGAGGCCGCCTCCCAGGCTGTAGCCCCCAGTAAGATCCCTGAATAAAACTGAAACTGACAGCTCTCACGCTGTACGTTTTCTTCAGTTGAAACCAGGTGGGCGTCCTCAACATCCAGTGCTGCGTGTGGAGCAGCATCCCTCCTCCGTCCCTCCTCCATCCCCGTCTCGTAGGGATGCTAGCAGTGCTGTGCCCACCTTCTGTCCTGCAGGCCTGCTCAGCTCAGTAGATAAAATAAAACAGTGGGAGACGGTGTCCCGGGCAGATCTGCCCTAGAAAGTGAATCTGTGTGCCGGGCCAGATGGCGAGCCCCCTTCGGCTGAGTCATGGGGTCTCCTGCAGGGGAAGCAGAGGGTTCTGTCCCCTCAGGCACCATCATCACAGGCAGGACTGTCACCTTCTGGTTGTTCGTCTCTGCTACTGCTGGCGGGGAGGGTGGGTGGCTGAGAAGGCAGGCTCTTCGGGGAGGCTGGCTGGGTTCTAATTGGGCTCGACAGTTTGCCACCTGTGGGGCCTTGGGCAAGTCACTGCTCACGTCTGACCTGCTCATCTGTAAAATGGGGGCATCAGCAGTCGTATTGGGAGGGTTCAGGGGGATAATAGCTGTGCGAAGCACTTTGCTCTCTACCTGGCACGAGCAGTGAGCTGAGTGTCAGCTTATAGGATTACCAACCAGCCAACCCACCAGATACCTTCCAAACTGGCCTAGCTCCAGTCCCCTCAAGCAGCAATGCCTGGGGCAGGTTCCATGGGCAGGGGGGGGGCAACCTCAGTCCCTGGGCCCTCCTTGGTGCCAGGTATTGGCGTGGGGGAGGGGCTCTTACACTGCCATTTCATCCCCACCACAGCCCTATGAAATGGACGTCACCATCTTCCTTTTACATATAAAGGGTCAAAGCCCTGGGGAGGATCACATAGTGTGGAGGGGAGTGAATGTCAGAGCTTCGCTCCCAGATTTGTCACCCCAGGGCTTTCTCTGTCGATGACATCCTCAGGGCTGCAAGGGAATCACATCTGACATGGATGGGGCTCTGACTCTGCTGAATGCCCGTCCCGTGGGTAACTGACCCCTCACAACCAGCCTATGAGGGTTACCGTTATCTCCCCATTTTACAGATGAGGACATTGAGGCTCAAGAGGTTACGTGGCTTGCCCAGGACATGGCTGCTCAGGGTCAGAGCCAAGATGTGAACTGGTGCACCTGACTCCAGAGCCCGTCTACACCTCTAGGTCTCCAGGCAGCAACCATCCCACAGCAAGCACAACCCCCCGCCCCCCAAACTCCCAGCACCCTGGAGACCACAGGCGGTAGAGGATCAGCCATTGAGTCCCTGGGGCAGGACTCTAACCTGGGTCTGTCTGACCCTGGGCAGACACCTTAACCCCAGTGACCCCAGCCCCCAGAGATCAAGCCTTGGGCAGACCTGACCAGGGCCTGGGCCTGAGCCTGAGACCAGGGCAGAGCCAAGGCTGGCTCCTGTCTGACCACGGGGACCTTTACCTGGACAGGGCTGTCCTGTCACTCCCATCTTGGCCTCCTGTTTACCGCCCCAGAGGGGGCTGGGCACAGGCTGAGCACTGGGCCCAGAGACCTGTGTGAGCCTGGGACAAGTCACGGAGCCCCCATGCAGGGCCAGTAAGCCCCTCCCTACGGGATTGTGGGATGTGAATGAATGTACCTCACCGAACTCCTCGGCAGGTGGATTAGTGATTCCGCCCTGCTGGCCTGTAGTGAGGTCCAGATCCCACGCTGCACGTGGGGAGCCTGGCCAGGGCCTGGCACTTATTCTGGGGTAGCAAAGTGGGTCACTCTGTCCTCTTGCTTGGCCTGGGTCCCTACCCTGGGCCCAGACTAGGGAGACCCTCGTGGCCTTTTCTCTACTTTGCTCCTGGCTCCTGTGTCCTTGAGTTTCACGTTTACCTGAACACCAAGGTGAGGTGGACTCTGGCCTCTTGGACCATCCAGGACATGGGGGTAACTGAGGTAGGGAGGAGGGGTGCAGGGTGCTGTGGGCAGCATGGCTTCGGGGCTGTGCCCACCCCTCCCCCTCATCACCCCTCCCCTCCCTCGCCCCCCGGCCTTCTCCCTTCTGTTTTTCAGTCCCAGGGCGCTGTGGCGTCTCTCTCCACTTCGGAACTTCCTGCTCCGTCCGCTTGAAACTTGCTCCCTTCACCTCCGCCTCCCTTCCCAAAGGCGCCTTCTCTGGGCTCCACAGCGATTTGCCTTGCCACCCCCCATCATAGCACTTAGACATTTTGTGTCGCTGCTGGTCCATTCACCTGCCTCGCCCACTATGCTGGGGGCAGAGACCGTGGTTGTGTCACAGCTGCATCCTCGGAAGCCAGCCCAGGGTAGGATGAATGAATGAATGGATGGATGAAAAAAGCCACCACGGCTATCTTCCAGTAAATATTTCATGAATGAAGGAACCGCCATGATCATTCCTTCAAATATTTAGAGTGCTGCCATGTGAAAAGGGGATTCAGGCTGGGTGGCCCAGGAGTTGTGCCTGGGATGGAAGAGTAAGGCCACAGGGACAGCTTTCAGGTTAGTCTAGGGAAAGGCTTTCTAACAGTCAGGGCTGCCTCCCTGTGGCGGGTGACTTAGGGGAGTCAGATGAGTGTCCCATCACAGGAGGTGTGTAAGCGAGGCCCGGTCATGAGGCCGGGTGGCGGTGCCCTGAGAGGTATTTCAGTACCGGACTTGGCAACCACAGCCCACTTCCTGGGATGATGCAGAACATCTGTGGGGAGGTCCCCGTTCCCCCTGACCTTCTGGTGGGGAGGACACAGGGGAACATCTCCCTGCAGGCTGTAGAGAGCTGAAGGGGGTGCATAGCTCCAGTGGCCTGGTGAGCGCCAGACATTTGGCTCCCGAGGCTGAGGTCGGGGAGGGCCGGGCCGAGGGCCGTCACAGCCTCTGGGTGGGAGGGGAACAGGGAGGTGGGAGTGCAGAGGGGCCTAAGAGAGGGAGAAGGCCTGGATCCAGGGACCCAGCCTGTGCTGGGTCAGAGAAATCCTGGGTGTGAGTCCTGACCAGCCCTGGCACTGCCCTTGCTACTGCCCTTGCACTCACCACTGTCACTCTTTCAGCCTGAGCTCCCCTGTCTGTCAAAGGAGAGTTGGATTCAATCCTCCCCAGGAGCCAAGAGGACCAGCTGCTGCTGTGTGCCCTTGGGCAGGTAGCTTGACCTTTCTGACCCTTTGCTTCTTTGTCAAGAAAGATGAGATAATGGCAGTTGCCCTCCCCCATCCGCAGGGGCATTCTGGGACCCAAGTCAAACCTGCGAATGGGATGTCCTTCATTCATTCTGTCAGTCTTCGTTGTGCACCTCCTATGTGCTTTGAAAAGTCTGAACTATCATCCCCATTCCAGCCACTGTGTGTGTTTATGTATGCTGATGTGACTCCACTTTGCCTCCCTGTGCAATGGGTCCATGACCCCCGCTCCGTCCTCAAGCTGAAGGTTGTCCCCCAGCCTTCCCCCCACTTAATCTGCAGAATTAGGATGAGGACTTGTGCTCTGAGAGCAGACACAGCTTCCTGGGAGGGGTGTCCTTAGTGCTGTTCAGGGAGCACAGGCCCGAGTTCTCATTAAATTCTTCACTCCAGCCTCTGTATTTCAAGAGGCCTCAGGAAAACCATGTTTCATGAATGACACATCAAAACGTTTATAAGAAATAAACAACTGAAAGCAGTCCTGGTTTTCTGGATGAGGTGATGGCTGCGTCGGAAGGGTCCTGATTCCTCTGGATGCTTCCCACGGGAAGCACAGCCCAGATTCTACCTAATAAATCTTTCCCTGAATGAGGGGCGTCGTAAGAGCCACGTTTACTGAACACCTATTGTGCGATGGTTCACGGGACCCCAGGGGCGGTGCTGTGATCACCCCTACTTACAGAAGGGGGCCTGAGTTACCAGAGCTGGGGGGAAGTTGGGGTGGTGGTGGAGTGAAGATGGGGCAGAAAAGGGGTCAGGGAGGAGGGAGGGCGCCAGGCAAAGACAGGGATTCACAGTTAATTTTCCTTCTTTGTCCCTTTCTCATTCTGTCTCTGTCTCTGTGTGCTGTCTTCTCTCTCACTCTCTCTTTCATCTTTCTGCCTCTGTCTCATGCACACACACAGGCACACACACACTCCCACACACACCATCTTCCCCGCTGGCTTCTGGCCTCTCTCCTGGCTCCTTCCCGCTGCCTGGGCGCCTGGCCCTTCTCTGGGCAGCGGCTCAGTGGCTGGTAGCACTCCGCTGTCTGTCTGGCTCCGGTCCAGGCACAGAAGCAAAGCAGGAACCCCTGAGTGTGGGGAGAAGGGGGCAGAGAGCCAGGACCCAGCAGGAGGGTCCCCGCCTGAACCTGGAGGAAAGGTTTGGTTTTCAAAGATTAGGCATGCTGAATGTTTTACTTTTAAATGTTTTCTTTTTCCTTTTCACTGGCTGGTACCTCATCCCTTCCCGGGTCACGAAAAGACATTCCGTCAAGAGCAAAGAGGTGATGGAAGAGTGTATCAACCCCCACCGGCAGTGATCGCGTTTCATCCTTGCGTGGCCAGTGAGGTCGGGTCCTTGTTCCCATTTGCAGCCAAAGAAACGAAGGCTCAGAGGTGGGATGTGAATTGTTTAAGGCCACAGGTTCATTCCACTAGAAAGTGACCTAGACTTGCCTGACCCCAGGCCCTCCTCTTTCCCTTCTGTCCCGTGACAGGTCTGAAATAAACTCTGTCTTTTTGAGTTTTTAAGACGGTGATAATCTGCAAAGCACGTTGGGAAGGTCTGGGTGGGAGGCAGGCAGGTACTGGCCAGCACATGGAAGGAAGCCGGTCCCTGCTGTGGTTACTTCCTGAAGGCAGTGGTGACCAGCTCCGGGGCTGATAAACTTCCTGAGGACAAGAGGCAAGATGAAGCTTTGACATCTGACTTCCCTGGGCTCAGCCAGAGCTGCCTCCAGCCTCCCGGAAGGTGATCAAACTCTGGAACTTTCTCTTACCCAGAAAGCCCTGGCCACTCCCTTTACTAAGAGCAGGAAATCTCTGAATCTCTCAGTGACTTTCCTTCTCAGGGCTCATGGAGTCTTCCAGCTGCTCCTGGTACAGCACCGCTTCATGCAGAACCTGCTTCCCCACCCATGGATGAGCCAGCAGTCACCAGACTCCCCAGTGCCAGGTGCCTGTTGCTCCACATGACGCAGGACTGGGGGCTCCAGAGGCCGGGCTGAGTGTGGTTCACTCTCCATAGGGATGCTCTGGGTGGCTCTGGGGACTGTGGGGAAGTGGCTGATGGGGGACAGTCCTCGTCCTTCTGTGGAATCCACAGCTGATTCCCACCAGCTTCCCCTGAGCCTCCTTCTAGGGTCTCACCAGGCAAATGCACAAAAAAACCCGGATCAGGGCTAATAAGGGCTATCTCACGTGTCACCATGAGGATTCAAGAGCCAGAGTGTCTGGTCCAGTTCTGGCTTGGTCATTACTTGCCCTATGACCTTGGACAAGTTACCTAGCTTCTTTCTGCCTCAGTTTCCTCATCTGTAAAATGGGGGTAATGGTTTCTTTTTCACAGGCTTGTTGGGAGCCGTATATAAATTCCTGCTTGTGAATCACTTAAAGCAGTGCCCAGTACTTAGGTCGTAAATGCCCACTAATCAACAGTTATTGTTATTATTATTTGGCACTGTTTTTTTAATCTTTGAATGTTTTTATTGTTGTAAAATACACATAATGTAGAATTTACCATATTAATCATTTTAAGTGTATAGTTCAGTAGTATTAAATGCATTCTTAATGTTGTGTACCCCTTACCACCATCCATCCCCACAGCTCTATCTTGTAAAACTGAAACTCCATCCCCATTAAACGACATCTCCCCATTCCTCCCTCCCCGCAGCAGCTGGTGACCCCATTCTACTTTCTGTCTCTATGATTTGACTACTTGAAGTATCTCATCTAAGTGGAATCATACAGTGTTTGTCTTTCTGGGCCTGGCTTATCTTTCTTAGCATAATGTCCTCAAGGTTCATCCGTGTTGTAGCATGTGTCAGGTTTTCCTTCCTTTTTAAGGCTGAATGCTGTTCCACTGTAGGGATAGACCACATTTTGCTCATCCATTCACCGGCCAGTGGCCAGTCGGGCTGCGTTTTGGCTGTTGTGTGTAATGCTGCCGTGGGAGTGCAGAGAGCTCTTCCAGACCCTGCTTCCAATTCTTCTGTGGCACCGCTTTCTGAAGCACAGGTTGTGGGATGGCAGCTACAGGAAGGAGCGGCTGGAGCTTCTGGTTTTCATCTCTAACACGTCTAAGTTTAGGGCTTGGAGCAGGAGAGGACATCACCATCTGGAGGGACAGACTCAGTTCTCTGCATCCTACTGAGCCATGCTGAAATGTTTCCATTGCATCTGGGGAGCAGGGATGAGGATGGTGCCCGATGGGGCCCCCAGGGATGACGGAGGGAGGCGGAGGGGCACAGAGAAGAGGCGGCAGGTAGCTGGGCAGAGGGGCCCCGTCCAGTCCGCACACCTTCCTCCCATCGAGTGGACCAGGCTGCAGCGGCTCCCAGAACCTGGGTCACTGGAAAGAACACCGGGGTCCAGCATGTCCCTCATTTTACAGACGAGACATCCGATGTGAGTGCTTTTTTCCACACCACCAAGCAATTAACTCAGTGCCGACACTATCTCCCAGGAAATAGCATCAGATCCCACAGGTGAAGAGTTCGTGCCTACGACTCCCTGCCCACCTCACTTCAGATGCCAATTGCAAGTCCAGGCTGTCACCTGTGCTTCTGACCAACCACCTATAGATGGGAGCAAAGACCCCCTCCTCAGATTTAATTAATTTGTTCGAGCAGCTCACAGGACCCAGAGAAACATTTTATTCACTAGATTACCCGTTTATTGTAAACAGATGTAACTCCGGAATGGCCAGATAGAAGAGCTACATAGGGCAAGGTGCGTGGGAAGAGATTTCATTACATAGGAAAGGTGGATTACATCATTGGCCATTGGTGATTGAACTGAAAGTCTAGCCCCTTTCTCCTCCCTAGAGGTTGGTGGGGGCTGGGGGAGGGGAGGGACTGAAAATCCTAACCCTCCAATATCCTGGTTGGTTCCCCTGGCAACGAGTCCGCATTCTGAGGTTAACCTAGGTGCTTTCCAAAAGTCACCTCCGTTATACAACAAAAGGCAGCTTTATTACTCTCAAAGCTTAGGAAATTCCAAGAGTTTTAGGAGCTCTGTGCCAGAAACAGTGCATGAAGACTAAATATATATTTCTTATAAATCACAGTATCTCAGGCTCCAAAGTGGAAGACCCTTGTCCGAGGTTACGCAGCAAATCGTCATACAGGCTGGGCTGAGGCCTGTGAAAGAAAAATAAAAATGGAGTTAGTAGTGCTAAGAGAATTCTCTAAAAGGAAGCCAGGAGACCATTGAGGAAGTGTGACCTATGCACGGCTCAGTCTGGAGGGAATCTGACCTTTTGACCACTTATTCTCCTAACGAAGGCATCCAGAACATCTGCCAGAAACTCAAGAAAATTAGGGGACCCTTACCCTAAAACCACTCGTGACAGCCCTCACTTAAGGACAAATATTTCTTTTCTTGTGTCAGACTACAACCTTGTGGCATTTTCCTTAATAAGCCCTTGACTCTTTCTCTTCCCCAGAACATTCTTTCGGTTTTAATTCAATCTCTGTCTCCCAAATTGCAGTTCTTAAGACCCTAAATAGACTCTTTTCTTTTCTTTGTTTTTTTAGATGGTCAATATATATTTTTTTAAATTAATTAATTATTGGCTGCGTTGGGTCTCGGTTGCTGCGCGCAGGTTTTCTCTAGTTACAACGAGCAGGGGCTACTCTTCGTTGCGGTGTGCAGGCTTCTCATTGTGGTGGCTTCTCTTGTTGCGGAGCACAGGCTCTAGGCACGTGGGCTTCAGTGGTTGTGGCACACGGGCTTCAGTAGTTGTGGCTTGCGGGCTCTAGAGCACAGGCTCAGCAGTTGTGGTGCATGGGCTTAGTTGCCCCGCGGCATGTGGGATCTTCCTGGACCAGGGCTCCAACCCGTGTCGCCTGCCTTGGCAGACAGATTCTTAACCACTGTACCACCAGGGAAGTCCTAAGCTCTTTTCTTATTTGCAGCCTCCTGCCTGTTTTTGGCTGCCAGGCCTCAGGCTTCCGACTTCCTGTCCAGTGCTCTTTCTGTTCAGAGAGTCAGAGAGACAGGAAGCTGGGTGGGGCAGGGCTGACCCCAGGGCTCCTCAGAGGTCTGTGGGGGGAGCTTCCTTCTGAGCTGGCCCTTGTCGGCTCACTCTCACCACGCTGAGTGGGTGGATTACCCCTGAGTGACAGTTCCCAAACCCCCTCCTCAGGTTCCTGGAGGCCCAGAGAGGGCCAGGCTGGCCTCAGAAGGCACAGCATGGAAGCAGCAGTGTGTGTGTGGGGGGGACTTATCTCTCAGCTGATCCTTTCATTTAAAATCTTACCTAGAGTTTTGGAGCAGAAGCCAATTTTATCTCAGCTTTTGTGTCTTGCATAAACCATGCCCCCACACCCATCATCTTGGAATTATTCTCACACCTATCTTTGTCTACATGGCCTCAAGGCTCCTCCAGGCTCCACGGCCTCTCCTCCCACCAGCAAGCTCCCTGTTTTGGCCGCGGTGTGGCACAAAGTGCCCGCGCTATTTATTTCCTAATAAAAAGACAGCCTGGGTGGCCCGGTGGGAGATTAAAGCAGAGATTTACTACGAGATGATTAAGCATAAAACCACAGGTTAAATCAATATTAGACAAGGAGGGGGAGGGGAAAGTTAGCAGAATGGGGTCACATTCGCACAGGTGACTGGGATTACTGTTGTCTCCAGGATTCCACCCAGAGACAGCTGAGAGGGGGGCCTGGGCCTGATTCGGGCCCCTCGCGCTGTGTGACTCCAGGCATGTGCCTTCCACTCTCTGGACCTCAGATTCCCCGTTTCTCTATATAATACTGAGACTTGACCAGGAGCTTCTTGCTTGGTGCAAGTGAAAAGAACATGGTCTTTGACACCAGATGGGCTGGGGCTTGGAGTCCAGTGTTGCTGTGTCCTGCCGTGGCCTTCAGCAGGCTGAGTTTCCTCCCCCTGGGGAGAGTAGTAATAAAGGTGATGACAAAAATAGTGATAGCAAACATTTACGGAGGGCTTACCCACACTTAGAGAAACACCATTCGTTCTAAGCCTTTCACATGTTTTGAATTGCTGAATCCTCACAACAACGGTATCGGCACCATCATTTTCTCCATCTTGCAGAGGGGGTGGGTTTCCCAGCGAGGTTTGGTGACACCGCAGGGAGCAGACGCCTGGCGACTTGGTTTGGTCCTGCTGTCGGCTGTTTTCTGCCAGCCTCAGCCTGTGGGGCCTCAGCAAACTCTTCACCAAACTTCAGTGGCTCCAGCCACACCCTCTCCAATGAGGTCTGAATCACAGCACTGGGGGGCAGGAGGAGTGGTTCTTTCAAATTAGTAAATTAGTTTACTCCTTGAGTACCCTGCCTCAGCTCCATAGATCAGCTATTTCTGTTAGAGTTCTCTTCACTTCTTAGCAGTTCATCCCATTACTAGCCAATCATTCTTTACATTAAATTTTCCTGATAGAATTCTGTGATCCTATTTTCTGTCTAGGTCCTGACTGATATAGAATCGGTACTGGAACAGGTCTCAGGATATGGACCAGCAAAGATGCTATTTTTTTAAACAACCCTTTACACATGTAAAGCTATTTTTAGCTCATGGGCCATACAAAGATAGGCCATGGGCCAGACTTGGCACACAGGACATGGCTTGCCAATCCCTGTACTAGAGTGACTGTCCACTGGAGAAAAGGAAAGACTCAGGCCTTTTAGGAATTTCGGATACTGGCTATGAATTGATGCTAAATCCTGGGGACCCGACATGCTACCGTGCTCCACTAGTCAAAGTGGGGATTTACAACTGCCAGGTGATAGATGGGGTCTTATTTCAAGTTCATCTCACAGTGGGCCAAGTCTGTTATTTCCCTAGTTTCCGAAAGTATAATTGGAATAGACATACATAGCAACTGGTAGAATTCCCACTTTGGTTCTCTGGTCCAGGAAGGGTTAAGAAGAAGTTCTGGAACTTTCCCTCCCTAGAAAGGTAGTAAACCCAAAGTGATAATGTTCCCTGTAGGAGGCGGAGGTGGTGCAGATTGCAGATTAATGCCACCATCAAAAACAAAACACTAATTCAAAAAGACACATGAACCCCAATGTTCATAGAAGCATTATTTACAATTGCCAAGATATGTAAACAACCTAAGTATCCATCAACAGATGAATGGATAAAGAAGGTTCAGTATATATTATATATACAATGGAATACTATTCAGCCTCAAAAGAGAATGAAGTTTTGCCATTTGCAGCAACATGGATGGACATGGAGGGCATTATGCTAAGTGAAATAAGTCAGACAGAGAAAGACAAATACTGTATGATATCACTTATATGTGAAATCAAAAAAGACAACAAACTAGTGAACATAACAAAGAAAGAAGCATGCTCACAGATAAAGAGAACAAACTAGTGGTTACCTGTGTGGGGAGGGGCAATAAAGGGGTTGGGGAGTGGGGGGTACAAACTATCGGGTGCAAGATAGGCTCAAGGATGTATTGTGCAACACGGGAAATATAGCCAATATTTTGTAATAACTAAAAGGAAAGTAACTTTTCAAAATTGTATAAAAAATAAAAAATAAGCAAGCAAACAAACAAACAAAAACCCCCCCCAAAACTCTTCACACAAGAACTTAAAAAAACTTGAAAGAAACAGGGGTGCTTTTAAATAGGTGTGTAAACTAATCTGATCAACTTGTTCAGAAGTTAGATGGATCTTGGAAAATGACTGTGGATTATTGTAAACGTAGTCAGGTAGTTTTTCCAACTGCAGCTGTTTTCCCAGGAGTATTATTTTTGCTAGAGCAAATCGACATGGCCCCTGGCAATTAGAATACAGCTATTGGCTTTGCTGTTGGCTTTTTCTCTATACCAGTTTTGTAAGGTCCACCAGAAGCAGTTTTCTTTGACCTGGCTGGGCCAACAGTATACTGTCAGAATATTGCCTAAGGGGTATGGCAAGTCTACTGTGGCTCATAATGTAGTCTTGGCTGTCTTGACATTCCACAAAGCATCACACGGATTCACTTCCATCTAACCGCAAGATCATCTATAAAGCTGCCACTTTTGAGTGGGAACCTAGGAAGAGAAGTCTCTGCAGTAATTCTAGGCTACAGTGCATGTTGCTCTATCCCTTTGGCCTTATGAGACAACAGATCCAATAATATTTAAAGTCTCTGTGGCAAAAAGGGATGCAATTTGGAGCCTCTGGCCAGCACCAATTGGAGAATCACAGTGCAGGTCCCTAGCCCTTTGTAGCAAATCTCTGCTTAGCACTGGGGGCCCTCTCCTGACTCCCTCTTGTGTGTCAGTGCCCTGTGGGTGCGGGTGCAAAGGGCAGGGCCAGGGAGTTTGTGCTATCAGGGCAGGGTCACATAGCATTTAGGAGCACTGTGTTCCTTGAGTCTCAGCTCTGTCACTCACTGGCTGTGTGTCCTTATACAACTTACTTCATCTCTGTGCCCATAGCTCCTCATCTGTAGAGTGGGCCTAGGATATCTACACTGCAGGGCCTTTTGAGGATTACCATCATCAAGCTTTGCTCTGTGCAGGCACTGTTCTAAGTGCTCAACGTTCCTTGCAAGGACCTTATGAGGGAGGTACTATTACTATCCCCACTTTCAGGTGGGGACACTGGACATAGAGCAGTTAGATAACTTTCCCTGGGTTCAAGCTGGTGAGTGGAAGAGCTGGTCCTTGAGTCCAAATTGGATGAATCTAGAATCTTAGATCTCAAACACGAGGCTATAAAATGTCCATATAGAACTAAGTATGGGGTCTGGAACCCCCTAAACCAGTTTCTCCAAGGGTGGTCTGCATGCACTTGACCTGCTAGAAGCACCTGGGTGAGGGGGTATGCTGTGTATAACATACAGATTCCCTGGCTCCATCCCCGTTTCTACTAAGTCAGAGTCTTTGGGTCAGGCCTGGGATCGTGTATTTTAACAGACACACCCACCCCTGGGTGGTTCTTCAGCAATCTAAAGACTGAGAGCCAGGGACGAAGAGTGAAATACAGTCGATTCCATCTTCATTGCAAGCATCTTCAGCTGAAGAGCTGTAATTCTGGGCCCTGGAATAAGCCCAGCAGCAAACAAACTGCAGGACCTTGGACAGGTCACCCATGCTGTCTTATCTCAGTTTTCCTGTCTATCTAGTGGGGATCCTGGTCCCCACACTGTCCACCTCTCGCAACACGTGAGAGCATGAAGGTGACAGTGACTGCAGATGGCCTTTGGTAACAAGGCAGGCACTAGAGTCACTCTGACCCTGGTCTAATGCCGGCTCTGCTGCTGTTAATGTGACCTGACACGGTTCTGTCCCTTCTGAGCCTCCGTTCCTCATCCTTAAAAGGGAAATAGTGAGATAATAATCCCTTCTCCACCCTAGTTACGATGAGGTTTAATGAGACAGCAGGTACAAGAGCGCAGGTAAGATAAATCCCCTGTCCCTCCATACCTAGAAACTATTATGCATTTTATCTGCTCTAGTTTCTAAAATCTCCAGGGATAGCCCAAACCCACAGGTGACTCTCACTCTAGAGTTTTTGCAGAGGCTTCGATTGAGTCAGGATGGGATCTTATCTCTCCTTTCTCCCAAGAGCAGGGTGGGAAGCTGAAGACCCGTCCAGGTGCAGGCAGGGCAGAAACCACAGCTGAACAGAAACAGCACCTCTGATTTGATCACGGTGGCCCAGCACCTGAGTGAGCTGCACCCGGTCTCATTATCAACCTGTGTCCCATAGTGAAGTGAAGGCGGAAACCCATCCCTTCTGTTCCACACCTCACCTCAGCCTGACCACAGCCCCGAAGACCGGGAGCCTGGTGGTCTGTGCTCTCATGTTCCCTGATCACAGGCCGTGGAGAAGGGGTGGAGACAGAGTTCACTGCAAGTGCCAGGACCCCAGCTCTGCTCTCCAGGATGGAAACAAGGGAGATGACTGAGGTGGGCTGCCTTCTTTCCCCCAAGAGGGTCTTTGGAAGCACAAAGAGGGAACAGCTCAGAGAGGTCATGGCTGGAGACACACTGTAGGCTTACCGACCAGCCAGCTGTCCCCTCTGCTCTCCCCAGCCTCATCTGAGCAGGAGTGAGCCCTGGATGGCCAGGTTTTGGGGCTCTGCCTGTGAAGGTTGAATCTGAGAAACCTTCTGGAGAGGAGGCAGCACCTGGGCTTTGGAGCAGGGCACCCCTGAGATGGCACCCCTGCTCCAGAATTCTGACATGGAGCGGGGCTCTGGGGAGTGGGCAGAGCTCTTGCCTTAAAGCTGCATTTACCCTAGGCAATACTTTTTTTTTTTTTTTTTTTTTTTTTTTGTGGTATGCGGGCCTCTCTCTGCTGCGGCCTCTCCCGCCGCGGAGCACAGGCTCCGGACGCGCAGGCCCAGCGGCCACGGCCCACGGGCCCAGCCGCTCCGCGGCACGCGGGATCCTCCCAGACGGGGGCGCGAACCCGGCTCCCCCGCATCGGCAGGCGGACGCGCAACCACTGTGCCACCAGGGAAGCCCCTACCCTAGGCAATACTTTTATTTAAGGAGGCTTGTGGGGGATGATGGAGATTATCCAGGTGTTCTAAGCCTTAAATCAGGCCTTGGTGGCCACTGCATTGGCATCCTGACTCTACCAGTCCTAGCTGTGTAACCTCAGCCCTGTCACTTCACCTCTCTGATCCTTAACTTTCTCATCTGCCAAATGGGGCCAGAAATGTCCACTTCGCAGACTTGTTGTCGGGCCAGGCCCGTGGTGGTCACCCGACGGTGGCCAGTCACAGCCATCACGGCCTTGGCTGCAGCTGCCCCCAGGGCCCACCCAGCGCCCTCTGGGCAGGAAAGAGGCCGTCAGCAAGGCTGCAAAGATGCAGGTAACACCTGCCTTTCTGGAAAGTTCTGACCTGGGTACCAATCTTGATACAGACCCAGCCCTGACCTTCCCGGAATGATCGATTATCCACCACACCTCTTTCTGATTACCTGGTGGGGAAGAACACATGCCTCTCCTGGGTCTGGGTCTGTGGAGGAAAACACCAAGTGCAGGGCAGGCTTTTTTTTTTTT
>NC_041216.1:12549780-12559037 GCF_002837175.3 Physeter macrocephalus | reverse complement strand
GCTCCGGACGCGCAGGCTCAGCGGCCATGGCTCACGGGCCCAGCCGCTCCGCGGCATGTGGGATCTTCCCGGACCGGGGCACGAACCCGCGTCCCCTGCATCGGCAGGCGGGCTCTCAACCACTGCGCCACCAGGGAAGCCCCAGGGCAGGCTCTTAACTAATGTTTGCTTTGAGATGATTCTGACAGTAACGCATGTCTCTTGAGGAAAACACCAAAAAGATGTAAGGAAGAAAGTAGCAAGTACCCATAATCCCACTCCTCAGAGGTGACCACTGTTCATATTATGGCATATTTCAAGTTTCCTTTTATGTGTATGACTATAAATCAAATTAAATTTCTGTCTGTCTGTTATCCCAGTGGATGAAAATGGCTCTGAAGTTTTTCACCAAATATGGAGGCTTCGTTTGGACGGTCTGACTTGAAAGCAATGAGGTCATCTCAAAATGCACTGGGGACACCACAAAGAAGTTAACGGCCACCAAGCGGTTAAACCAGAGACCAGAGAGGTCTGTGGGGCTGCACTTGGGCGGGTCTGCCGCAAGCATCAAGACTCAGCGGACGCTTCACACATGCCCTCTCCTCTGCCATCCTCCCTCCCACCCCCGGGTGTGAGTCACAGGGGCAGGTGCACTGATTTCTTTCTTTCTTTCTTTCTTTTTTAAACATCTTTATTGGAGTATAATTGCTTTACAATGGTGTGTTAGTTTCTGCTGTATAACAAAGTGAGTCAGCTATACGTATACTTACATCCCCATATCCCCTCCCTCTTGCTTCTCCCTCCCACCCTCCCTATCCCCCCCCCCAGGTGGTCACAAATCACCGAGCTGATCTCCCTGTGCTATGCAGCTGCTTCCCGCTAGCTATTTTACATTTGGTAGTGTATATATGTCCATGCCGCTCTCTCACTTCATTCCAGCTTACCCTTCCCCCTCCCCGTGACCTCAAGTCCATTCTCTACGTCTGCGTCTTTATTCCTGTCCTGCCTTTTTTTTTTTTTTTTTTTAGATTCCATATATATGTGTTAGCATATGGTATTTGTTTTTCTCTTGCTGACTTAGTTCACTCTGTATGACCGACTCTAGGTCCATCCACCTCACTACAAGTAACTCAATTTCGTTTCTTTTTTATGGCTGAGTAATATTCCATTGTATATATAGGTGCACTGATTTCTGTTTAGCTGCTTCTCACCCGGGCAGCCCCACGTGGATAAGCAGCAGCAGGGAGACATGTATCTAGCCACAGCTGGTTATTCTCCTGAGCAATGCCCAGGCAGCTGGCTGCTGCCAGGGTGTGTGCATGCGGGTATGTGCCCATCCCCATATATGTGCCCACACCTGTCTGTGTGTGCACGTACAGCTTCAAATCCTTTTTCCTTTCATTTTTTTTCATAAGTGTTTACCTACATTATTCAAGGTGTCAGGAAGTGAGTTTGGCGTGCAAGGGACTGGCCACAGGTGGGAGGGTCAGGAAGCTCTAATTGACTATCAGCATGTCATCTGCACTGTGAGTCAGGTCCTGTCCCTGACACTTTATAGGTGCTACTATCCTCATCCCCGTTCTACAGGTGAGCAAACTGAGGCCCAGAGAGATTAAATAGCTTCCCGAAGGCCACACAGCCAGGGAGTAGCAGAGCTGGGATTTGAACCCAGGCTGTCTGGCTGCAGCCATTTCCTATATACTGCACACCTACTGCCTACCAGGAACTTGTAAATAAACATCATCTTTTATTCATCACAGACTTACTGTGAAGTAAACAGTTGGTGGAAGACATAAAAATCCTAACATGTCCAGACCCTGGTTTCTTTACTAATCAGGAGGGAACAGGGTCTGATTATGACATAAGAACCCTGTGAAGCAGGTGCTATTGTTACCAACCCCATCCTACAGAGGAGAAGACTGAGGCTCAGAGAGGTTAAAGACTTTGCTGAGTCTTTTCAACAAATGATGCTGGAATGAGCGGACATCCATATGCAAAAAGTAAACCTCCATGTAAATGTCACCCTTTATACAAAATCAACTCAAGATGGATCATAGATCCAAACGTAAAAAGAACAATGAAACTCTTAAAAGAAAACATAGGAGAAGATATTCATGCCTTGGATTTAGGCAAAGTGTTTTTACATGCAGCACCAAAACATGATCCACAAAATAAAACGTTGATAAATGATAGTTCATCAAAATGAAAAGAAATTGCTATGCAAAAAGCACTCTTAAGAGAATGAAAAGACAGGCCACAGACTGGAAGAAAATATCTGAAATCACATAGCCAACAAAAGATTTGTATCTAGAATATGTAAAAAGCTCAGAAAACTCAGCAGCAAGAATGCACAGCTAGGAAATGGACAAAAGACTTGAATAGACCTCAAAGAGAATGTACACGTTGGAAGCTGTTCTATACAATTAGCCACTGAGGAAATGAGAATTAAAGCCACAATGACATACCATTACCTACAAATTAGAATGGCTAAAATAAAAATACTGACAATAACAAGTGTTGAAAAGGATATGGAACAACTGGGCAGGATGTATGAACAACTCTCACACATTTGCCAATGGGAATGCAAAATGGTGTAGTGGAAAACACTTTGGTAGTTTCTTAAACATTAATTATGTACTTATCATAGGGTCCAGCAATTCCACTCTTGTACATGAATGCTTACAACAGCTCTGTTCATAATCATCAAAAAGAAGAACAACTCAAATGTCCTTCAATTCAAATGTTTGTTTGACTGGATAAACAAGTATTGGTCCATCCACACAATGGCATACTACTCAGCAATAAAAAGGAATGCACTATTTATATATGTAACAACTTGGATGAATCTCAAAGGCATTATGCTGAGTGAAAAAGCCAGTTTCAAAACATTAGTGTATGCTTTCCTGTATATGACATTCTTGAAAAGACAAACCAATAGTGATGGAGAACAGATCAGTAGTTGCTAGAGTTTTGGGTTGGGGAGAGGGTGTGACTATGAGGCATTAGTGTGAAGGATGTTATTGGGGTTATGGGATTGTTTTGTATCCTGACTGTGGGGGAAGTCACACAAATTTACCCATGTGCTAAAATTCATAGAACTGGATGCCAGAAAGTAATGTTTACTGTATCATATAAAATAAATGCTACATAAAATAAATACTTCATCTGAGAGCACCCAGCTAGCGGGGGGGCACAGCTGTGACTTGAATGCAGGTCCAGCTGGGTCCAAGCCCAAGCATGTAACCACTGCACCACACAGCCCCTCAAGCCCAAGCGCCCCCACCCCACCCCGGTTCCAGAACTGTCCAGTCTGGGGGCAGCAGCCACAGGCTAGAGCAGAGGCCAGGGGAGTGACTGTCAGAGGGGTGAAGATCAAGACAGATCTGCCGTGTTTCCCTAGTGATCAGAGTCGTGCTTTTAGCACGCAGCCTATGCTATCTCAGCAAACGTCCTGCTGGAGCCAGGGTCTAAACTCTCAAGCTGGGTCTCCCTCCCCCTCCATCTCTAAATCAGGGCCACTCATCACATTAGGGGGACGCTGGCTGGCAGGGCAAAGTGAAGCATCCTGAGCTGGCAGAAGCCTGGCCTGAGAGCTGGCCCAGAAACCCCTGACCTGCCCTGGTGTCTCCTACATGGCGCTCCCGGACAGTGTTGTTCAGACGAGGAGGTGGAGTTAAAGCAAGCAGATTTCTAAGTTTTGCTTGTAAAGACACCGCAAGCCTTGGGGACCCAATCGGAGGAAGGGAATGCTCACCACAGTGAGGGGCTGACTCAGCCAGGGGGAGCCTGACAGGGAGAAGCTAAACTCCTCCACTTTTGTTAGTGGGTCACGTAGGAAGGGAGGCAGCCTGTCTCTCCAGAGCAGGGATGGAGGTGGGGACAGGAGGTCAGAGGCTATGGGTGCAGAGAGGAGAGCGGGCTTGGCCTTACACAGAGCTGGGTTCAGATCTCCATTCTGCCACCCACTGGATTTGGGTAACTGGGTAAGTTGTGTCGTATCTCTGAGCCTCAGTTTCTCTCTCTGTAAAATGGGGAAATCTTCCCAGGACTGTGGTGAGCACTAGGTAAGAGAACATAACATGAATGAGCCTGGTGTGTAGGAGCTGCTCAGTAACTCTGAGTTCCCCTCCCCTCCAGCAAAGGAGAGACAGGAGGTTACTTCCGTGCAGTTCAAGGGATGTATTATTGTCCAGGGTGAGCGGAAGTTGGAGCGCTCAGCTTTGTGCAGGCTCAAAGGAAGGAAGACATTGCTTCTTGGGCTCAATTTACAGACGGGGAAACGGAGGCAGCGTAATGACGTACCCTGCTGCCATTGGGCAGCATAATGTGACTGTGACTCTCAAGGAAATTTGTTTGCCATTTGCTGATTTTTGTTTGGAAGTTAATTTCTAACTTCTTTCACTGATACATGAAGAAAAGTATTGCACCTTTTGAAATACACCGAATGGATTGAGTAGGTAATGAAAAAAAAAAAAAAAAAAAAAAAGCAAGTCCAGAAGCACTCCCCATCCTCTCGCGAGTCTTCCCTCCAGAGTCTCCTGAGTGAACCCACCCGGTGGCACAGGTGACAGGGGACAGACGGCAGGAAGAGTGTCTAGGTCTCCTGGCCTCCCGTCCAGGGCCTGTCCACTCTTGAGAGGCAGGAAGGGGGAAAGCGAGTATAACAACCCAGTGTACTTCTCACCCTTTCTGGGCCTCAGTTGCCCCATGGGTGTGGGATGGGGTGGGTAGACAAGGGTTTCACAAAGGCTAGTCTGGGAGTCTGAAGGTAGGTGATGCATCCACTGTCCCTGGCTGGCCCTCAAGCCCAGACCAGGGTCAAGTGAGGCAGGTGACAGGAGGGGATGGGAGAGGGACAGGGAGAAAGGGAAGTGCCAGAGCCTGAGCCCCTGTGCGGGACTGGAGAGCAGCCCTTTACCTCATCCTGACACAAGGCATGCGAGTGAGTAACCGACAGGGGTCAGGGTGTTTCCTGCTGGCTCTCCGGGCCCCACCCCTGGCCTGGCCTGGCCCCAAGCCCTGCCCCTCACCTCGTCTTTCCTTGTCTGGCCCTCGTTTAGATCTAGCATCTCCCTGAAGCCACCACCACCATCAGCTACACGCATGTTCTCAGCTCTCCCCACCCCTCCCTCAAGCGCGCTCTTTGAAACTCACTCCCCCTCCTCCAAACCAGCGGTTCCCCCAGTTGTACCCCAAGCCCTAAAACCTCCTCCCCAGCTCTCTCCTTCCCCCTGGAACTGCAGACGCCTTCTACCACTGACCCCCAGTGGCAACTGAGAAAGAGGACGCCCACTTCTGGGCTGAGTTCAGGCACTGGGCCCAGGACTGTCACTGTTCTGATGGTTGATGAGAATAGTGACTAGGTCAATGATCATTCATTCATTCCGCAAGTATTTCCTGAGCACCTGCTATATGATGCCAGGCACCATTGCAGATGCTGGTGAGGCATCAAAACCAAATCACAACAAAGTCCTTGCTGATCTGGAGCTTACAGCCTGTGTGTGTGTGTGTGTGTGTGTGTGTGTGTCTGGTGAGGCATCAAAACCAAATCACAACAAAGTCCTTGCTGATCTGGAGCTTACAGCCTGTGTGTGTGTGTGTGTGTGTGTGTGTGTGTGTGTGTGTGTGTGTGTGTGTGTATTACAGATAAACAGTAAACACAATGAATAAGTAAATTATACTGTATTTCTGAAGATGATAAGAGCAGGATGTGGGGCTGGAGGAGCTGGGGGGGCTGCAGTTACAAGCGGGGTATTCACGGTGGGCTCACTCAGGAGGTGCTAGAGGGAAAACTCGCAAGAGGATGGGGAGTGCTTCTGGACTTGTGGTTGTTCACTGCCAGGAGTTGCCCCTGGTCCGTGGACCCATGAGGAAGGGGTGGTGTTTGCCCGTTCGTCCCCAGGTTCTTGGCACCAAGCACAGGGCCGGGCACACAGTAGGAGCACAGTCAATCCCTGCTGACGGCAGAGGTGCATGGATGGTCTGAAGGACCAGTGGGGGAATATACACACGGCGAGCCCGTTCATCATCCCCTCCCTAGGGACGAGTGAAGTGTGTCCATGGGCGGGAGAGAAACGAGTCAGCATTCAGAAAGTCATTTGATTTAATTTTATGATTGTTTCGGTCTTTTTTCTTCCTTGACAACTATGGATTGGGAGATAATCTGAAAATCAATCTTTTTCTCTCCCACCAAGTTCACCCAGGCCCCCTGCTTGGCTCCACTGACGGTACCCATGGACCATTCATACCATCCTGTTGGTTGTGACAGATGTTTTTCAGGAGGGTGGAGTAGGGGTCCTTTTCCCCCACTGGCCTGGAGCCCCTGGTGGGAGCTCAGGGAAGTCTTAGGCCTCAAGTGGGTGGAGCAGCAGAGCCTGGAGAAGCCCCAGGTGTGAGGATGTGGGAGGGGATGAGCCTGTCATCACGGTCACGTTGACGTTGCCCCAGGATACTGGTGGGTCCTCCAGGCTCTCTGCCCCTTTCAGACCATTCTCTCTATTCCGGTGCTCTGGGGGCCTCCACGCCACCTGTGGATAGATACGTGGGTTGGTGAGGGCACCCCAGATGCAGACGGGCAGTTTCACACACACAGGTTGAGGGCAGAATCCAGCTTGGAACTCACATCGAGAACATTCTGGCCTGGACACTCTGACCCATATCTGAGTCCTGCCCTTTTTCAGCCTAAATCTTTCTCGAGTTGGGTTGGGAAGTGGCCCTGGGGGTTCAGGGCTCACAAGCTCTAGTGGCCTGGGGCAGGTGGGCAGGTCACATGCATGAGTGAGCGGGTGAAGGCAGTGGAGATAAAGGGCAGAGGGAGGAACAGTGGGCACCGGGAGAGGGCAGGTCCCATCAGAGGAGAGCCAGAGTGAGCACCGTGATAGTCTGGCCTGTGAGCCCACCTGGGTTTACATGTGTTAAACTCATTCGTTGCTCAGGACAACCCTTTAGGCAGACATCAGTGATATACCCACCATATAGATGATGCAATTGGGGCCCAAGGGATATGTCACTTGCCCAAGGTAACCTAGTCATCAGACTTCTGATGCTCTTGAAGATGAGCTTGACTCTTCATAATTGTTGCCATGCAGGACTGTTGGAATACAGTGCCTCAATTCCCTGCTTTTTCAAGAGAAATCAGAGATCTTGTGTCTTTCTATGAATTTTTCAGATTTTGATTATACTGTGGGTGTCAAACAAATTCCATCTGGGAGCAGGATTCTGCCTGAGGCTGTCGATTTGCAGTATCTGGGCTAGTGGAAAGAGCCTGGGATTTCCGTTCAAAGGGCCAAGACTTGGAGGCAAACACTCAAGCTCAAATTTTGTACATGGACTTCCCCTCTCTGAGCCTCAGTTTCCCCACACGTGACAGTTGAGGAGGAAAAAAATATTCCTCTACCCTTCTAGGTTCTTCTGGCTGGTCTAGTCATTAAATTGACATGAGGACTTCCCTGGTGGCGCAGTGGTTAAGAATCCGCCTGCCAATGCAGGGGACACGGGTTCAAGCCCTGGTCTGGGAAGATCCCACATGCTTTGGAGCAGCTAAGCTGGTGCACCACAGCTACTGAGCCTGCGCTCTAGAGCCCGTGTGCCACAACTACTGAAGCCCGCGCACCTAGGGTCCGTGCTCCGCAACAAGAGAAGCCACCAGTGCAACGCAAGGAAGAGTAGCCCCGCTCACCCCAACTAGAGAAAGCCCGTGCACAGCAACAAAGACCCAACGCAGCCAAAAATAAAAATAAATAAATAAAATTTAAGAAGTTGACATGAGACAGATTCACAGGAGAAAATAAAATTTTAATTTTGGACGTTTGGGAGTTTAGAGAAATGTGAGACTCAAAGAAATGAACAAGGCAGGCAGCCTTTATATCTTTTCAACAAAGAAACAATAAAGTTGTGACAAAGACAAAGAAACCTGGGCTTGGGTACTAATTAGTGAATTACCTAAGCAGAGTTTGTTTACACAGCCTTCGGGGAATTGGCCGGGAATTCCCAATCTCTGGCAATAAGGATGCCTCTCTACCTCCTGGTACAGGGAGGGCACCTTTCAACTGGAGATTTATTTTCTGCCTTCAGGGGACAAAGAGGAGGGTCAGAGCTCAGAGCGTTCTTCTTGAAGTGGTTGTTCCTCAGGGAGCTTGAATTCACACTAATGAATATGACACTTTGGGGTGGTCTGCCTCAACAGTTGTCTCCTCTGAAATGTCCCTGGAAGTTTTTCATGTTAATAGCTGAGCCGGTGGCTGTGGAGGGAATTAGGTTTGTAGCTGAGTGGCCGTTTATTCCATATCTCACTGAACCAGTTTCCTAGGTCTGAGAATAGGTCAGTTTAGTTAAACTCATTTCAAGAGGCGGTGAGGCAGGTGGGTTCCCAAAGTTAGGCCGATGCTATATTGTACAAGCAATGAGGTATTTAATACCTCTATGGAGGTATTCTAATTCTTCTAATTCTATGGAAACAAAAGAATAACAATGGTTAATTATTGGAACAAGTTATAAACCAGTGTTTGAATTCAGAAGGTAGCCTGTCAAGAAGATTTCTAGATGTTAGACTTGAAGCATCTTTAGATGGAGTGAGGGCAGGCAGTGGCAGTCTGAGAGATTCTCCTGGTTCATAGTTTGAACATCTCCAGTGATTTTTCTGTGTAGCCAAACAGCAGCAGGCATGAAGTTTATCCATACATGACCTGTTGTGGTGATTTCTCTGAAGTTTACATTAAGTTGTCCAACTTTAGTTTACATTAAGTTGTCCAACTTTAGTTTACATGCCCTTTAGAAAAAGGGCAGTTTTAGTTCTCAGTGGCTTTGAATCAGAAGTATGGGAGAAAAATTGGATATTTTAGTTTAGAGAGTTGTTGCCAGACGATTGGAGGAAAATAGAAGAATTTATTTTCAGTCCAGTTTACAAGTAGATAACAAGCCTCAGAGACAATTAACAGAACCAGAATCTGATATCCACAATGATATATTACTGAAATATAATATATTATATATAATTATAATATAATATATAATATAATATTTTCTCTCTAAAATTACCCCCACTTTTACCAAAGATAGCCATATTAAGACTAATTTGTGTGCAAAATAAGTCTAGTTTTAATAAGCTTGGCTTGATTATTTACATAAGTACAGCATATAGGCTCTTTTAAATCTGCTTTGCTGGAACTTTTTTTTTTTTTTTTTTTTTTTTTTGTGGTATGCGGGCCTCCCCCTGCTGTGGCCTCTCCCGTTGCGGAGCACAGGCTCCAGACGCGCAGGCCCAGCGGCCACGGCTCACG
>NC_041216.1:12533237-12549636 GCF_002837175.3 Physeter macrocephalus | reverse complement strand
GTGGGATCCTCCCAGACCGGGGCGCGAACCCGGTTCCCCTGCATCGGCAGGCGGACGCGCAACCACTGCGCCACCAGGGAAGCCCTGGAACTTTTTTTTTTTAACATCTTTATTGGAGTATAATTGCTTTACAATGGTGTGTCAGCTTCTGCTTTACAACAAAGTGGATCAGTTATACATATACATATGTTCCCATATCTCTTCCCTCTTGTGTCACCCTCCCTCCCACCCTCCCTATCCCACCCTCTAGGTGGTCACAAACCACCTAGCTGATCTCCCTGTGCCATGTGGCTGCTTCCCACTAGCTATGCTGGAACTTTTGATAAGGAGGAGTCTCCCGCTGAACTTTTAAATGCCTCTTGAGGCCAGGAAGCCAAGCCAAGAAGTTGCCATGAGACTTGTCAGCAATACCTATAGATTTGGGTGAATTTCTCTCTCCCTCAGGTTCCCCAAATATCCTGGGGTTCTTATATCTGCCAAGAAGTGATATTCCTTACTCACCTGGCTGCCAGGAACCCTATAAGGAAGGTATCAGTCTGTTTTTCCAAGGAGATTTATTGGCTCCATAAAGTCCATCTTAGTTCCTTAAAGCCATCTGGTCATATCTGAGTCTATGCATCTCTCTCAATATGACATTCTAGTCAAAGCCTTGATAATATTACCAATATTTCCAATTGTGTCCTTTCAGAAGGAGAAGATTCTTATTGAACTTATGCAAATAACTATACTGTGGAAACAAAAAAGCATACTCACTGAGAATTTCTGAATCCTGGAAGGATCAGGTAAGGAGAAAAAGATAAATGTTTCAATTCTGCTTACAAAAGTATAATTTACCAAATTGTTCTAAGTCATAGTTAGCTTAAGAGGAAAGGTTTCCTTATATCTGGAAAACAAAAGATTAAAGATGAGTAATATTTTAAATAAAGTCATAAAAATTATGATCATCCTATCAGTTTATTCAGTCCCACGTAATTAATTATTGTTCTGCTTAATCTTTTATTAGAAATTTTATGAAACCATCCGTTTCTCCATTAGGGTTCTGTAAATTCTTACCCAGTTCAGCGGCATGATTTGAAAATTATTGGAAACTTGTATTTTAGATTACTTGTTAGATTCCTTTCCATGAATTTTTCTAAAGATGAAACACATTTGTTGGAAGCATTTGTAAAAGCATCTGAGTAAAACAATAACTATCTTTAAATGATAAAAGACTTTAAAGTGCACACTATTAAAGATCTGATGAGAGTTCATTATAATAGAATTGACAAGGAAATTTGGTTATTTCTGTAACAAAAAACATTTTAAGATAAATAAAATTATAGCTGATAACATTATACTAGGACATAGAATTTTAGAAATTTTATATAATATTTATAACATAATATACATCAATATATACACAACATAAAGAGGGCTTTGTATTACTTCTTATTTGACAATGTTTTCCATGTAATTTAACATATCAAATAAGTCTAATTAGCTTAATATCCCCCTTTTCATAAGGAGAGAGAACAAATCTTTTGAAATGTTCAAGGGATCTTCTGGAAAGTTTCAAAGTTAGTTTGAGGTAAAAAAAGACCACGTTTAGAATTTGATTTGGGGAAGTTTGTAAAAAGATATCAAAAGGTTTAGACTTTTGACTAAATAGGATTATAAATCATTACAAAATAACACTCAATTATGTATCTGACTGAAGTGACAATAAAAGCCAAATACAAAAGTTTACACAGTTGTGTACAAAACTTAGCTCTTTTAATATTAAGAAGACTCAGTTTTCCTAGGTAATTAAAGACCTGATAAAAACAAACACAAAATTGTTTTGACAAAACACAAAATCTTTGTTTTCTAGGCATATTACTTAAAAGGTAAAGAAGCTTTCACAATCTGTTAACAAAATAGATCAAAAGTCCAATAAAAATTTATCCTTTTAATAGAGAGAAAAACAAATTCTAATTTTGTACCAGCTTACTTTTTTTTTTTTTTTTTTTTGTGGTACGCGGGCCTCTCACCGCTGCAGCCCCTCCCACCGCGGAGCACAGGCTCCGGAAGTGCAGGTCCAGTGGCCATGGCTCACGGGCCCAGCCGCTCCGCGGCACGTGGGATCCTCCCGGACTGGGGCATGAACCCGCATCCCCTGCATCGGCAGGCGGACTCCCAACCACTGTGCCACCAGGGAAGCGCCCAGCTTACTTTTGATACTAAAACTCATTCATTCCGATCTTAGCTAGTCCTGTCCATGTATAAAAGTTCCTTTTCCACAAACCTTCTATAACTTTCTTTGTTGATTTAGGTTTTGTCTTACTTTTTTCTTTTTTTCTGTTCTGGAACAATCATTTTACTTTAGGACAAAATTACATTCATTTTCCTTAGTAAAAACGTATTTCCTTTCTGCATAGCTTCTTTTACTGAAAATATACATCCTACTTTCATATACAGTCATTTCCTTTTATCCTTATTACTTTAGTAGCTTTAATTACATATATTAACTAGAATTCCTAACGCTTAGAGATTTTAGTTTCTATTGAAGACTAAGAAGTAATCAATTGTGAACTGTTACATCAGCATTTTTTAGATTGGCAAATTCATGAATTCATTTAATAATTTCTAGAAAGATATATTTCCACATAGCACATTTTTTCAATGTGGCACAAAGCATGTTTATTAATGTTTATTAAAAGACCCAAACGTCTATAGTCTCTGTAATAAGGTGTCAAAAGTAGGTAAACTTAGACTTGTATAGCAATTAATGTTTCAGTATTTTATCTTATTTGGAAATGATCTAGACACTCAGTGAAATCCTGTCATTTAATTTAGCAAAGCTTTAAAGTTTTAAGCTACCAAAAAGATTTTGGAAGATACATACATACCATAACACATAATTATCATTAAAAAGTTCAACTATAAACTCTTATCCCACCTACATTATATATATATGTATATAATTCTATATATAATTCTATATATTATTTGCTCCTAGAATTTATGTTTAGACTACTCATGAAAACTTCATGAGACATTAGACAAAGTCAACCATCATTCTGAACTATTTTTCCTGATGACAAATTTTGTAACAGATAACATAAGCTTATTTGACTTTTAATAAATCTAGGTAGAATAAGAGTATTTAATGTTGATAACTCTAAAAACATGTCTGTATTAATTAAACCAACACATTTAAACAAGTTTTTATTTACCAAAGATTTTTCTCAGATCACGTGAACTTGAAAGCATGTGGGTTAGTTTCTATATTTCTGACAGTTTACAAATACTGAATTTATATGAGTGCTTATTTTTAAGTCAGTTAAGTAGAGCTCTTTTACAAATTAATGTTGGCAATTCCATCTAAAGGTAGAAAAATACCATATTTATGATGTACATACATACATACAGAGATCTTATAGCTTCTGTTCTAAAACAATATAAAACTCACTAGTTTATAAATAACAGTTTGTGAACTAGAAATGCCACCTGCCATATTAGTAAACAAAGGAGTTGCAGCCAACAAGCCATCACATTCCGGCTGCCCAATGGTGAGCCCTGAAGGATCTCAGGGTGGAGGCAGGATTTGCCCCCCATCTAGCAGTCAGCCACTGCAGCCACCCCCAGTGGTGCACTCTGAGGGGTCTCAGGATGGGAAAGCACCGGATACCAGCCCCAGACAGCTGAGGTGCAGATCAAAGGAATGATTTCAATGAGCCCAGACTTTGCATCTTCCCATACATAGAAAAATGCTAAATTCCTTAACTTGAGACATCTGGTTTTCTTTAATTAACCGTAATCTTTTGATGTTTCCACTACCTGGCCTTTGTTGCAAAAACTCCTATATATCCTGGCTCTCCCCCTTTGCCTCTTCAGAGCAGCCTCTCAGAGTTATCTGAGATGTTGTGTCCTGGGCTTAAGTCCTCAGTTTTGTCTGCCAAATAAAACATAACTCTCAGTTTTTAGGCTGCGCATTTTTTTTCAGTCAACAAGTTGGAATAAATTGTTTACTTGCTCAGATGGCTAAAGGCTTTTATTATTTGTGGAGAAGACTTTTAAGAATTGTATTTGTCTCTGGAAGTAATCTTAAGGAGGCTGTGGTCTAGAGTTTGGCAAGAGAGCTTTTTTGCAGTTTGTATTTTAAAAAGATTTCTTTCTCTTTTATTTTTCTTCCCTTTAGTCTCAGGCAAGTGTGGGCTGTGTTCACATTTCAAAGACAGGATACGATGTATAACTTCAAGGGACAGAGAAAGAATGCAAGTTTTTTTTTTCCCTAGGAGTTTTGGAGTATATTTGCCTATTATTATTTGCCTAAGGTAATTATTATTAAAAATTTCTTTTTTTTTTCTTAGATGCAGGACAATTGTACTTTCAATGTCCTGATTTTCACAGTATCTGCAAATGTCTGAAGGCAAACAGGAAAAGGTCTGAGTGGATTTTGAGATGTTTACAGAGTTATACTTTTGTTTTTCTAGAGTCAAGTTGTAAATTAAGAATTGTTGATTTTAACTCTATTTTCATTTGCATTCATTCAGGTTATCTTCAAAGAATTGGGTAGCCATTTCCATTATAATGCTTAGAAGTTGGTTTGCCCATTCCACCACACTATTTGAATTTTCCTTTTTATATCAGGGAGAAAATTTCCAACTAAGATGGAAATAAAAGGATTTCTAAATTCTGTGGCCCAGGGGACATGAATTTTTTGGGTGGGGTTCTAGGATTATACCTGCAAAGAACATTGCATAGGAAAGTCTGAAGCTGGCAAAGCCTGATTATAAAGCCCAGCAAAACAAACATTTTTGTCTGTTCTGGATGCTTCTGTTAAATTTTTTTCTTGGATTTTAGCATTTACATAGGTAACCTGTATACTCTAGGCCTAGAGAGTAGGCTGGAGTGCTCTTTGTAAATCTTGTAGGGAAAGGGAAGTTAAAACAAACAGCTGAGTGTTTAAGGGATTTTCTGGGGAAGGTGGAGTTTTGGGAGTTAAGTGCTAAGGAGATGAGGCTGGAGTTTGAGAAGAGGAATTTATGTTGGATGTGGACTTTAATTTTGTTCTAAATTTAATTCCTCTTCTTTCATCTTGTTAGGGAGTCCTTAAGGCTAGCCGCTATATATATATATATATATATATATATATATATATATATATATATATATATATTTTGGTCATTATACTTTTTTTTTGTTTGTTTGTGGTATGCGGGCCTCCCTCTGTCGTGGCCTCTCCCGTTGCGGAGCACAGGCTCCGGACGCGCAGGCCCAGCGGCCATGGCCCACGGGCCCAGCCGCTCCGCGGCATGCGGGATCCTCCCAGACCGGGGCGCGAACCCGGTTCCCCTGCATCAGCAGGCGGACGCGCAACCACTGCGCCACCAGGGAAGCCCCGGTCATTATACTTTTTAATTTTGTCTTTCCATAGGTACAGATAAGACAATTGTCTAAATTTTTTTTTTCAATTTAAATTTTCAATTTAAAGGACCCATTGTCTGGCCATTGACAAATAGAGTCTTATTAGCAACTCAAACCAACAAGCCTTTTTAGGTTAAGGAAGGATGCAAAGGGTGTCCCATAAGAGAGTGCAGCCCTCAAAAGATCCAGAAAGTTCACTCTCAAAGATAGTCTAAGAAAGCAAAGGTCCTCATTGCACAGGTGTGAGGATGGTGTAGTGAAAATGGTGTCTCTTGTCTCTCATGGGAACATGAGACACCTCCAGTTACAAACTTGCTAATCTGTGACACCAGGCAAGTGCTACTGGAATGCGATTTTTCCAGCACTAACAAAGTAATGAAAATTGAGATGACAAAGGCTCCTGGGGGGACTGGGACCCCTCATGACAAACCCCCCTGCCAGCTGGAACAGCTGGACAAATGGAGTGCTACTTGTGACTTCCTGTCTTGAACTCTCAGTCTATTCGGATGGCAGAGACCAGAGAAAATATTCTCATTGGCCACAGAGCAAGTTCTCAGGAAATGAAACAAGAAGAAAGGAAAAACCTCATCCAGTTTTTACATAGGGGATGTTTTAGAAAAACAGAAAAGTTTTTCTAAACAAATTCTGGTCTGATGAAAACTGGGAGCTTACCAGTCTGTGAGTAGCTTGTAGGGTCTATGCCTGTGTTCTGCCCTGTGGTTTTTCCTCCTGATGACAAATGACACAACAAAGACAAAGAAAAACAGTAACCATCTCTGGGAAGAAAAGCATCAATAAAAATCAAGAGTCCTTGTTACCAAGTCCTTATGTCACAAGGAACTAGTTCCACAAATATTTTCTCCTGATAATCAAAATTTAGAAAAAGAAAAGGACTCTCACCACTCCTGCTTGCAACAGACCCTGTAGGCAGAGATCCAGGAGGCTGACATGGTAAGAGTTCTAACCTTCTGCCTGTACTTGTCAGAGGTCCCAGGATCTCTCAGCATCTAGCCAGGAAAATTTACCCTGCTGACTACACCAAATGTTGGGGAGGAAAAAAATTTTCCTCTACCCTTCTAGGTTCTTCTGGCTGGTCTAGTCGTTAGATTGACATGACACAGATTCACAGGAGAAACTCAAATTTTAATTTTGTGTGTACGGGAGTTTATAGAAATGTGAGACTCATAGCAGTGACCAAAGCAGGCAGCTTTATACCTTTTAGACATAGAAACAATATATTTGTGAAGAACTGACAAGACAAAGAAACTTGGGCTTGGGTACTAATTAGTGAATTATCTAAGCACAGTTTGTTTACATAGCCTTCTTGGCCCCAAATTCCCGATCTCTGGCAATAAGGCTGCCTCTCTACCTCCTGGTACAGGGAGGGCACCCTTCACACGGGAGATTTATTTTCTGCCTTCAGGAGACAAAGAGGAGGGTCAGAGTGTCTTCTTTTTTTTGTTTTTGTTTTTTGTTTTAATTACTCTCCCATTTGGTTTTATTGGGGTTTTTTTTTTATAATTTTGTTTTGATACATTTTCAAACTGCCGGTTCCTCAAGGAGCTTTAATTCACACTAATGAATATGCCACTTTGGCATATTTTGGGGTGGTCTGCCCTGAGCCCCGACGTGACACTTGCCTCATGCGGCTGCTCTGAGCAGTGGAGATCGTGGTTTGCATGTGACAAGCCCTGCACCCACATCAGGTCACACTGGCATCTTCATCTGTTCCCTGGATGTGTCCCCTCCCAGCCCTTCCAAGCTCAAAGCAGGGCTTTCCCTGCCTGCTGGGCTCCTCTGCCCTCGGCACCGAGATTTCATTCCCTACCCAGTGTGCTCCCTGCCTGGCTCAGGTGCGGTCTCCTTAAAACCCTCCCGGACCCCAACCAGACAAAGCCTGGTCTGGCTCTGAAGCTCTGTCCAGACCCTCCCTCAGCCTGAATCTGCCTGTAGGAGTGACCGTGATGACAACTGTCAAAATCATAAGGAAAATAACAGGTGACCTGTGCAGAGAGGTCACTCTGCCGGGCCCTCGTCAGCGCCCCTTGTCTCCTGTTACTCGGTACACAGCCATCACTGTCCCTGTTTCAGAGCTGAGGGGACCCAGGCTCAGAGAGGCTGTCACTGCCCCAGGTCACACAGCTGGGAGGTGCCTGCGCAGGAACTGTGGAGGTGGCCTACTCCCCTCCCTCCCACCCCTGACCTGTGACCTCCTGGAGGACAGAGCCCATGACCTCCCACCTCCGGTCAGCACCAGCACCAGTGAGACCACCAGGGACCACTGCAGGGCCTGGGACAAGCGGGAGGGCGGCCCCCATACTCTGGACTCCACGGAGGAGTGGAGGAGACCCGATTCTGGCCCAGATTCAGCTCCCACTTCTCCGGGTGATTTTGTGCAGGTTGCCTTCCCTCGCTGGGCCTCAATTTCCCCATCTCTAAAATGGAGACATCAGTGTCCAGGATAGTTCATTAGTTTTCCAGGTTGAAGTCCCTGGTTTCTGGCCCTGGTGCTGGCAGATGACACCAAGACACTCCCCCTTCCCCCTTAGCCTAATTCTCCTGAGCCTCTAATAGCAGGTCAGTCAGGCTCACCCCCCGCCCCTGGCACATTGTCCCCCCATCCCCAGAGACAGCTGGATGTGTACTTCTGGAATTCTCAACCCAGGGCAGGCTCAGCCCTGGGGATCTGCTCCATGACAGAGGGACATTAATAAAGAGATAAAACCCTATACTACCCTCCAGGGCAAACACGAAACACTTTTTATTAAAACCAAGATAGATATATCTATCTGGAGTCACATGAATTTTACAGATAAACATGAGTTCAAAGGACTTTCCACTCACCCCTGACTCATTCGCCTCTGACCCCCCAACCCCCAACCTCACCCCCTGAACCTTCTACATGGAAAAGATCTTTGGAAGCACAGGGCTATGGGCTCATCCCCATCGTTACCCCTTAGCAGCTGTGCAACCTTGGGCAACTTGTGTTGCCTCCCTGGGCCTCAGTTTCTTCATCTGTTAAATGGGCAGAGATGCTTTGGATGAATCGGAACTGGGGCCCATGTTCTCCTGGCAGGTAGACTTAGGCAGCATCCCTTCCATAAATATCTTTTCTTCATTATTCAAATACATTAGATTAAAGGAGAAGAGAAGAATTTATTTCTGGAGGCAGGTGCCTGTGGGTAAAGAGGGAAGCGATGGTTGGTGGGCGGGGAGGGGAGAAGCAGCTGCCTGCATCATGCTCTCTCTTTCTGGCCACAGGGACAGTTCTCCAATTCCATGGGGAGACAGGTAAAGGCCAGAGCATGGCTGTATTCATGACACGTTGTGTGAGCCTCAGCTTCTGAGCAGAGTGGCTCAGGGACCAGGTAGCATCCAGAGACAAGAGACGGGGCATTCTCCCCAGAGCAGGCCACCCGCCCAGCACCTCCTGGGCCTTCTGGGGTCACTGCTTGTTGGAGCAGGGAGAGACCTCAGCCCTCAGCAGAGGCACAGGCTCCCGGAGACACCAGCACTGGTGGCAGAGGTGGGAGGCCCCGCTGATGGCTTGCAGGGGTCAGCAGTCCAGGAGGAGGGCAGAGGGGACGATGAGGGTGATGGGAGCCCTAAGCATGTGTCCCCGCCCACCGTGGATGCTCAGAGCTAAAAGGGGAGATCCAAGAGGGAAATGAGGTTCTATGGTCCTCGGGTAGGTGCAGGGCGGTTGTCTGATGTTAATGTGGCCCCTTTATTTCTTGCTCTGAGACATTCTGATTACAAGAATAGTCTACCCTTCCCAGAGCAGCAGGTTCCGAGGGACACGGAGTGCTGAGAGATACCAGCAGGTGTTTTCTATGATCAGATCAGTTTGTATAACTGTATTAGTCAGTTTTTTGTTACATAATTAGTCATCTGGAAATCTCAATGGGTTACAATAGCAAACGTATTTTCTTGCTCACGGCAGGTGAGAGGGCTCTTCTTCAGGGTGTAGGTGGGCTCCGGTCTGTCCTCAGGTCCTTCTTGAGCCAGCAGCTCCCCTGGGCGGGCTCTTCCGTGACGAATGAAGAGAGCAAAGGAGGGGTGAGCAGGAACGTTGGACTCTTTTTCAAATATTTTGTCTTAAACATTAAAAAAAATTTACAGACAGTAAAATCCACCCTTTGGTGGTGTACATACAGGTCTCTGAGTTTCAACACATGCATGGATTAGTGTCACAGCCACCACTCTCAGGACACAGAACAGTCCATCACCTCCAGGTTCCCTGTGTGCCCCTTTGTGGTCACACTATTTCCCCATCTCTAAGCCTGGTAACCCCTGGTCTGTACCTCATGCCTATAGTCTTGCCTTTTCCAGAATGTCATACAAATGGAAACACACAGCATGTCGCCTTTTGAGTCTGGCTTCTTCCACTTGGCATAATTATTTTGACATCTATCCATGTTGTGTGTGTCAGTAGTTCGGCCCTCTTTACTGCTGAGTAGTGTTCCACTGAATGGATGTAAAGGCTTCCCCTGGTATCTGAGGAGGATTGGTCCAGGATCCCTGTGGATACCAAAATCTGAGCATGCTCAAGTCCCTTACATAAAATGGTGTAGTATTTTCCTAGAACCTATGTACATCCTCCCATATACTTTTTCATGTCTAGATTACTTATAATACCTAATACAGTGTAAATGCTATGTAAAAACTTGCTGGTGTGCAGCAAATTCAAGTTTTGCTTATTGGAACGTTCTAGACAATTTTTTTTCCTAATATTTTTGATCTGTGTTGACTCCATGAATGTGGAGCCCGGGGATCTGGAGGGCTAACTCTACCCGGGTTTTTATTCACTCACCTGTTGAAGAACATTTGGGTTGTTCTCAATTTGGGGCAATGGTAAATAACGCTGCTCTAAACATTCATATACAGGCTTTTGTGTGAAGGTAAGTTTTTACTTCTCTAGTGCAAATACATAGTAACAGTATGGCTGGGTCATGTGGTAAGTGCATGCTCAACACCATAAGAAACTGCAAAACTGTTTCCCAAAAGAACTGTACCATTTTGCATGCTGACCAGCACTGCATTGAGAAGTGCTGACATCCTTGTCAGCACTAAGTATTGCCAATTTAAAATAAAGCAATAGCCATTCTAGTATATGTGTGGTGGTATTTTTTTTTTTTTTTTTTTTTTTTTTTTTTGCGGTACGCGGGCCTCCCACTGTTGTGGCCCCTCCCGTTGCGGAGCACAGGCTCCGGACGCGCAGGCTCAGCGGCCATGGCTCACGGGCCCAGCTGCTCCGCAGCATGTAGGATCTTCCCGGACCGGGGTACGAACCCGCGTCCCCTGCATCGGCAGGCGGACTCTCAACCACTGCGCCATCAGGGAAGCCCGGTGGTATCTTATTATGGTTTTATTTCATGTTTCCCTAATGGCTAGTGATGTTGAACGTCTTTTCATGTGCTTATTTTCCATTCAAATGCCTTCTTTGGTGAAAAATCTTTTGTCTTCAAATCTCTTGTCTAGGGCTTCCCTGGTGGCGCAGTGGTTGCGCGTCCGCCTGCCGATGCAGGGGAACCGGGTTCGCGCCCCGGTCTGGGAGGATCCCACATGCCGCGGAGCGGCTGGGCCCGTGAGCCACGGCTGCTGAGCCTGCGCGTCCGGAGCCTGTGCTCCGCAACGGGAGAGGCCACAACAGAGGGAGGCCCGCACACCGCAAAAAAAAAAAAAAAAAAAAAAATCTCCTGTCTATTTTTTCAATGGGTTGTTCATTTTTATATTGTGTTTTGAGAGTTCTTTATAGATTCTGAACACAAGTTCTTTGCTGGATATGTGATTTGTAATATTTTCCTCTAATCTGTCCCTTGTCTTTTCTTTCTATTACCAGTGCCTTTCACAGTGTTTTTAATTTTGATGAAGTCCAATTTATCCATTTTTTCTTTGATGGATCATGTTTTTGATGTCACATCTAAGAGCTCTGCCTAACTCAAGTTCACAAGGATTTTCTCCTATGTTTTCTTCTAAAGTTTATAGGTTTACATTTTATATTTAAGTCTATGATCCATTTTGAATTAATTTTTGTGTAAAGTGTGAGGTATGTTTTGAGGTTCAGTTTTTTTGCCCACAGATTCCACCATCACTTGTTAAAAAGATGATCCTTTATCTATTGAATTGCCTCTGCACCTTTGTCAGACATCAATTGACCATATTCTTGTGGGTCATTTTTGGGGTCTCTGTTCCATTCCGCTCATCTATATGTTTATCCTCTCACTAATATCACACTCTTAATTACTATAACTTTATAGTAAGTCTTAAAGTTGGGACAGTTGAGTCTTAAGAATTTTGTTCTTATTTTACAAAATTGTTTTGACTCAGTTCCTTTGTCTTTTCATATAAATTTTGGAATTAGCTTGTCTATATCTGACAAAATATTTTGTTAAACTTCTGATTGTGGTTATGTAAAATCTATAGAATAATTTGGGGAGAATTGACATATTAACAGTAGTGAGTCTTCCAGTCCATGAATGTGATATGTCTCTCCATTTATTTAGGTCTTTGGTTTCTTTCATCAGTTTTTTTTTTTTTTCGTAGTTTTCAGCATATAGATCCTGTACATATTTTGTTACATTTATACCTAAGTATTTCTAATTTTTTGGAGCTATTGTAAATGGTATTGTGTTAAAATTTTTGATTTCTAGCTGTTCATTGTAGTACATAGAGATTTTCATATGTTAACTTTGTATACTATGGCATTGCTAGAACTTCTTAGTTCTAGGAAATTTTAAGAAATAGATTCCTTGGGATTTTCTACATGACAGTCATGTCACCTGTGAATAGGGACAGTTTTACTTATTTTTTTCAGCTTTATTGAGGTATAACTGACAAAATGTGTGTATTTTAAAGTGTGCTACTTGAAGTTTTGATATATGTATACATATATTGTGAAATCATTCAATCTGTATGTCTTTTTCCCCTTATTAGACTGCCTAGGACTTTTAGTACAAAGATGAATAAGAATAGTGAGAGCTGACATTCTTACCTTGTTCCCTATCTTAGCAGAAATGCCTTCAATGTTTCACTGTCAAGTATGATGTTAACTGCTCTACCTTGCCATTATAGTGCAAAAGCTGACGTGGACAATACATAAATGAATGGGCATAGCTGGGTTCCAATAAAGCTTTATTTACTGACACTGAGATGTGAATTTCATATAATTTTATATATTATGAAATATTATTCTTCTTTTGATTTACCCTTACTATTTAAACATATAAAAACCATTCACAGCTTGTGACTCATATAAAAACACATGGCAGGCCAGATTTAGCCTTCAGGACATCCTTTGCCAGCCGTTGCTCTAGTCTATTCTTCCATGTTTTCCCCCTAAATGTAAATACTATTTACATTTCCCCCCAAATGTAAATAGAGATGCATTAATTTTTTCCAGTTTTCTTACTTTAATAATTTTAATGACATCAAAACATTTAACCCACAGATGTAGAAAACAAACTTCTGGTTACCAAAGGGGAAAGGAGGGGGCAGGGATAAATTAGGAGGTTGGGATTAACATATACATACTACTATATATAAAATAGATAACCAACAAGGACCTATTGTACAGCACAGGGAACTATATGCAGTATTTTGTAATAATGTATAAGGGAAAAGAATCTGAAAAGGAAGATAGATATATATATATCTCTGAATCACTGTGCTGTACACCTGAAACTAACATGACATTGTAAATCAACTGTACCTCAATTTAAAAAAAATTTTAAAAAAAGTATGATGTTAGCCGTAAATTTTCTGTAGATGCCCTTTACCACGTTAGGGAAATTCATTTTTATTCCTTGTTTGTTGAGAGATTTTTAAAAAATCATGAGCATATACTGAATTTTGTCAAATGTCAAAATGTCTTCTGCATCTGTTAATATGATCATATATATATGTATATGTGTATATATATATGTACATGTATGTATATTTTTTCTTCTGTAATCTGTTGACATGGTGGATAACATGGATCGATTCTTAAATTTAAATCATCTTCATTCCTGGAATAAACAAAATTGGCCATGATATATTATTCTTATTATATATTCTTGGATTTGACATACTAATATTTTATCGAGGATTTTTGCATCTATATTCACAAAGGAATATTAATCTTTAGTTTTCTTTTCCTATATGGTCTTTGTCTGGTTTTGTTATCATGGTAATGCTGACCTCATAAAGTGTGTTGGGAAGTGTTCCCTCCTTTTCTACGTTCTGGAAGAGATTGTGTAGAGTTGGTATTATTATGTCCCTTAGATGTTGATAGAATTTGACAGTGAGACCATCTGTGCTTCAAATTTTCGTTTTTGGAAGGTTTTCTAACTATAAATTTAATTTCTTAATAGACAGAGGGCTACTCAGATCATCAGATTCTTCTTGAGTGAGCTTTTATCTTTCAAGGAATTGGTCCATTTCATTTAAATTGTCAAATTTATAGGTGTAGAATTGGTCAAAGTATTTGCTTATTCTCATATTAATGTCTGTGAGGCCAGTAGTGAAGCCCCTGCTTTCATTTATGGTATTGGTAATTTGTGTCTTCTCTCTTTTTTTCTTGATCAGTCTGACCAAGGTTTATCAATTTTATTGATTTTTAAAAATTAACCAAAGTTTGATTTTGTCTTTCTCTACTGTTTTTGTTCTTAATTTCATTGGTTTCTGTCTTTATTACTTCCTTCCTTCTGGTTGCATTTTTATTTTGCTCTTCTTTTTCTACTTTCTTAACATGGATGCTTAGATTATTGGCCTTGAGATATTTCTTTTCTCCCTTAATATAAGCATTTAACATAAAATTTCCTACCAACACAGCTTTAGCTACATCCCACAAATTTTCATTAAGCTCAAAATATTTTTTGATTTACCTTTAGACTTTTTTTGACCTATAGGTTATACATAAGTGTGCTGCTAAACTTCCAAGTGTTTGGGAATCTCCAGATATCTTTCTGTTATTGATTTATAGTTTATTCCCATTTTGGCCAGAGAACATACTTTATAGGATTTCAATTCTTTTAAATTTGTTACTTTGTTTTATGACCCAAGATATGGTCTATCTTCGTGAATATTCCATGTGCACTTAAAAAGAATGTTTTCTGGGCTTCCCTGGTGGCGCAGTGGTTGAGAGTCCGCCTGCCGATGCAGGGGAACCGGGTTCGCGCCCCGGTCTGGGAGGGTCCCACATGCCGCGGAGCGGCTGGGCCCGTGAGCCGTGGCCGCTGAGCCTGCGCGTCCGGAGCCTGCGCTCCGCAACGGGAGAGGCCACAACAGTGAGAGGAAATGACAATTAGGCTAAGTTGGTCATATTGTTGAGTTCTACTTTTACTGATTTTCTGTATACTTTTTCTATCAATTACAGAGAGGAATGTTGAAGTCTCCAAATATAACTGTGGACTTGTCAGTTTCTCCTTACGCTATATTTTGAAGCCCTTTTGTTAGCTCCATACATATTTAGGATTGCTATGTCTTCGTGGTAAATCGACTCTTTTGTCATTATGTAATATCTTGCTTTATCTCTGATAACTCTCCTGTTTCTGAAATCTACATTTTTCTGATATTAATAGCCATGCCAAGTTTCTTTTGATTAACGTTTGCATAGTACATTTTTTTACCAGCTTTTTACTTTTAACCATCTGTATCTTTACATAAAAAGTGGTTTTCTTGTAGACAACATGTAGTTGGGTCTTTAAAAGAAATCCAATCTAGCAATCTCTCTCTTTTAATTGAGGTGTTTAGACGTTTTGCATTTAATGTAATTATTGATATGTTTGGATTTAAGACTGAGATTTTATTTGTTCCTTGTACTTTTTTCCCTTGATTTCCCCTTTCCTGACTTCTTTTGGGTTATTTGAATGTTTTTATTATTCCGTTTAAATTAATATCTTGGTCTTTTTATTACATCTCTTTGTACAGATTTTTTTGGTGGTTCTCTAGGGGTAACAATATACACACTTAACATACAATATACATACTGAACAGGCTACTTAAAATTAATATTTTACCACTTCAAGTGAAATTTAGAAATGTTACAATCCATTATTTCTTTTAATCTCCAACCTTTGTATTACAGTTGTCATAAGTTTTACATGTATATACTACCAGATAATGTTATAATTTTTGTTTTCAACTATCATACGTATTTTAAAGTACTAAGGGGAGAAAAATAGTCTATTATTGTTACCCAGATGTTTACCAATTCTGTTACTCTAGCTTCATTTCTGAAGTTCCGAGTTTTTCACTGGTACCATTTCCTTTCTATCTGAACTCCCCTTAGCATTTATTTCAGAGAAGGTCTGCTGGTGACAAATTCTCTTAATTTTCTTTCATCTGAGAATGTCTTTATTTTGCCTTCATTCCTGAAGGATATTTTTTAGTAGCTATAGAATACTGGGTTGACAGTAGTTTTCTTTTAATACTTTAAGAATGTTCCAAATATGTATAAAATGGATAACTAATAAGAACCTCTGTATAAAAAGAAATAAAATAAAATTCAAAAAAAAATGTTCCACTGTCTTGTGGCTCTATGAATTCTAGTTAGATATCCAGAGTCATTTGTATATATTTTTCTCCTATATGTAAAATGTTGTTTTTCTATGGTTGCTTTCAAGATTTTTTTCTTTGTCTTTGGTCTTCAGTAACTTGATTATGATATAACAAGGCATGATTTTCTTTGAGTATATCCATTTTGGGTTTGCTGAACTTCTTGAGTTCATAAAATAATGTCTTTCTACAAATGTGAGAAGTTTATATCCATTATTTCTTCAAATACTTTTTCTGCACTGATCTCTTTCTTCTCTCCTTCTGGAAAGACTTCAAAGACACAAATGTTAGACCCTTTGATATTGCCTCACAGTTTCCTGAGGCTCTGTTCATTATTTTCTCATTCTTCTATCCCCCCATCTGTTGTTTATATTGGATAACTTTTTTTTTTTTTTTTGCGGTACGCGGGCCTCTCACTGTTGTGGCCCCTCCCGTTGCGGAGCACAGGCTCCGGACGCGCAGGCTCAGCGGC
>NC_041216.1:12514725-12533141 GCF_002837175.3 Physeter macrocephalus | reverse complement strand
CCGGACGCGCAGGCTCAGCGGCCATGGCTCACGGGCCCAGCCGCTCCGCGGCATGTGGGATCTTCCCGGACGGGGGCACGAACCCGTGTATCCTGCATCGGCAGGTGGACTCTCAACCACTGCGCCACCAGGGAAGCCCTGGATAACTTTTATTGATCTGTCCTCAGGCTAACTGACTCATTCTTCTGTTATATCCATTGCTTTATGGAGCCCATCCAAAGAAATTTTAAATTTCAGTTATTGCTTTTTTCAGATCTAAATTTCCATTTGGTTATTTTTTTTTCCATTTTTAAAATTGTGGTAAAGCACACGTGACATAAAATTTATCACCTTAACCATTTTAAAATGTATAGTTCAGTGTTATTAAATACATTCATAATGTTGTGCAACCATCACTACCATCCATCTTCATAACTCTTTTCATCTTGTAAAGCTCTATACTCATTACATAGAAACTCCTCATTCTGACCCCCAGGCCTGACAACCACCATTCTACTTTCTGTCTCTGTGCTAGCAACTATGCCAAGCACCTTGTGTTAGTGGAATCATCCAGAATTTGTCTTTTGTGGCTGGTTTATTTCACTTAGCATAATGTCCTCAAGGTTTCTCTGCATTGTAGTATATGTCAGAATTTTCTTCTCTTCTTAAGGCTGAATAATATCATTTCATTCTTTTTTAAGCTTCTATTTCTTTGCTGAGAATTTCTATCTTTCCATTTGTTTTAAGAGTATTTTCCCTGATTTCATGGAACATTGTTATCATAGCTGCTTTAAAAATCTTTGATAATTTCAAAATGACTATCATTTCAGAATGGGGTCCTATTGATAGTCTTTTCCCCTCCAAGTTGTTGAGATTTTCTGATTCTTTGTATATTGAGTAATTTTGGAGTATAGTCTGGACATTTTGACACTTTGGGGTTCTTTTAAAATTTTGTGGAGAACTTTGATTTTTCTTTAAAAGAAGGCAGTTAGATTAGGAGGGTGCAGGCCACAAAGCCTTACCCATCTTCTCTGGCCAGCAGTTTCAATTTCAGTTAAGTTTTCAAAGACTGCAGTACTATCTGATTTTTCCCCAAGTGTGTGCCTCCCCTCCCCCAAGGGCACACTACATTGTAATTCAGTTCTTCAAGCCTTTAGTATATTGTTTTGGGTCAGTTACATACATGCCCAGCTTGTGTCCAGAACTTCATACACAGCATTATTGGATGGCTTTCTCAACTCCCCACTTCCCTGTGCTTTTCTCCCACACTCTCTGACTCCCAAGAGCCCCCTTACTTTGTAAGGTTCAGTTTGGAAATGCCATGGTCACTTGCACCCACATTCCTTTGACCAAAGCAAGTCACACGGCCAAGCCAAGATCGTGAGCTTGCCTGTTCTAGGGCTCTACAAATCCACACGGCAGAGGCAGGGAGTAAAAGATGGGAAAAAAAGTCCCACCTACCATTGTAACACTGAGACTCAGAATCACAGAACACCCCGGCCTCAGATGGCTCAGCTGGGTTGCCCACAGTCCTCTAGATTACTGGTGCCACCTTTCCTTTAATGTCTTGTAAACTGGCTTGAACCACAGCTCAGGCTCTCTGAAAAGTCCGGGGCATTCCCAAAGAGGTCTACAGATTCCCCCGGGGCTTAGGGTCTCCTGATCACTGCTTCTCCTGGTTTCTTTTCTCTTCTCAGTTTTATCCATGTCCCTCCGTGCCTGTTCTCCTTTTTCCACCTCCACCTGCACCCCAGCTTAGGGCTCAAGTTTGCATAATCAAAAACCCTTGCTTTGCTTAACAGAGCAAAAAGCCATTTCTTCTGAGCTTCTCTTTAGCCCCATAAAATGCCTGTGCATTTTTTTTTTCCCCTTCCTGTTAACTCAATGACATTCTGAGGCACAGCAAACCACCTGTCTGGGTGAAGACATAAACTAAAGGGGACTAGCATAAAGATTTGTCCCACACCAACTCCTTTCTGGAGTTGTGGTGTTGGAGGAGTGTCTTTTCTTTCTTCCTGATGCTTTTGTATTAGCATAGGAGGGGTGCTGGGAAACACTACGGTGAGAAAGTCAGTTTACGGTTGTTTAGTTCAGCCTTTCCAAAACTTACTTGGCCATGGAACACCTCTGTCATGGGGCATCTATGAACACCTGAAAGCTCAAGGTGTGGGACAGCCATCGAGAAAGAGGGGTGGTTGTGAGGATCAAAAGAAGGAAGCTGAGCCTCAGGCAGTTTTTGGTGATGCTGGTTCCCTTCCCTCTCTAGAGACCCCACCCTCTCAGTGACCCTGAAAAATTATCCAAATGAGGAAACTATTGAGAGCAAGAGAGGAAGCACTATTAATTATTACACCTGGGCAGTAGGCATATACTGGGCTGTCCTGGGCCAAGCGGGGCATAAGGTCCCCTACCCATTTGTGTTATAGCTGGTGGTAGCTGCCAATGAGCTGTGAGTTCTCTGTAGGTCTCAGTTTCCCCACCTGTGGAATGAGGGCCTCTTAGTTCATTTATTTTTCCATTTATTCAATCAGTCAACAAATACGTAACAAAGCTTTCCTAGGAGCTAGCACTGTGCTGGGCCTTCAGGAGCCAACAGTGGGATGAGAGCCTCCCCACCTTCAAGGGGGTCACCATATAGAAGGAGAGACAGATGTGGGACTGTTCGGGGATCGTGGTCTCGGCTTCACCTTGACTTTAACCCTGAATCCCCGAACAGAGACCAGTCTAGAAGGGCCTTTTGGTGGTACATCCTGGGCTGTCACGGGAAGATGATCCCATAGCACCTGGAGCCTCCCCTCACCTGCACTGCTTCCAGCAACTTCCAGGCTGGAGTCCTAGGGAACTGGCGGAGGCACGGCCACCTCTCTCTCTCCCTGGGAGCGCTAATCACTACTCACCTGCTGCTCTGGGGAATGATTACCTGTCAAGGTTCATTTGAGCCCGTGGCTTCCTGGAGACTCTTACTACCGGCTGCGTCAGGCCGTCCTGACGGCAGCAGGGAAGCTGCTCCCCAGGAAGTGAGAGAGAGGAAAATTACCTTCCACTGTACCTCCCCACCTATTTGGACTGGCAGCCACAGCAACAGCTTGCCAAGCCTGATAACAGAACTGTCATGGTCTGTGGACAGTCTGGCCCTGGGAGGTGGGTGGTGAGGATTCCAGGAAATTGTGGGGATTGCCGGCGAAATAGCCCTCCTCAAATCAGATTGCCTTGCTGAGTGATTTCAGACTCGGCAAACTGCATCTTGAGCAGGGCCTGTTATTTTGCTTCCCTCAGCCCAACTATTAAAGCTTTCTTCAAAGACCATCACCACTAGAGACAGCTGGCTTTGGATCTGAATCTCTGTATATGACCAGGCACATGAGTGTATATAAGAAAAGCGGAAGAGGAACTATAAGCTTATTAAATGAAACGTCCAGGGGAATTTCAGGTATGGCTGGATCCAGGTGATCAGATGAGGTCTTCAGGAATCCATCTCTCCCTGTAAGTTGACTCTTATTTTTCTCCTTTTTCGCTTCCCTACCACACAACCCCTCTCTTCCTGGAGGCCCCCAGAGGTTTCAGCAGAAGGGAGAGCTTCACTAGCTCAGTAATTCCAAAAAAGTCTCAGGATAGAATTTCATTGGTCAGTCCTGAGGTATATGCCCATCCCTAAGCTAACTGCTATGGCCAGAGGTTATGTGCAGTATTTCTAATTACTAATTGGCCAGGCTGACATTATGTGCTCATCTCCTGGAACCCAAACCACCAAGGACCTAGGAAGTGGTGGCAGTGGGTCCCCAAAGAAAAATGGAGGAGGCGGTACTCTAGAGAAAGAGGGAGTAGGCTTCAAGCCGGCAAAAATAGTCTCTTGATTGGGGAGAGATTGAGAATACTTACCAACCACTAGACCCAAGGCACTGACCAATAGGGTTGGAGGCTGCCAGAGCTGGGCAGGGCCCCAGAGGCCCCCTGCTGGGCTGCATGGTAACTATTTAGTTACTGGAGGGTGAGGAGGTGTGAGGGTACCTGGAGAGGGGCTGGGGCACACGGGGCTCAGGATGGCAACTGATACCAGCCAATAAAGGCACATTGCTGCATTTTTACCAAGTGCTCTGGCTGCTCCAGTGCCTCTTGGTGAACATTCCCTGCTGACCGCAGCTCTGCCCAGACCACCCACCTTGTTCTCTCAGGTCAACATCTGCTCGCGGCTGTAGCAGCACCCTTAGGCTTATCTGTGCACACTTCCTCCGTAGATCTTTATTAGCACGCGTGGGCCACTGTTCAGAACAGCCTGCCCCACAGGCCACCAGCCTCGTAGGTGGACCTCGCCGCGGTGCCAGTGGCAGTGAGCGGTGGGCCCAGCATCTCCACGTTCTCCCAAGCAGGGTCTGGGCTGTTGTGTATTCAGTAACAGACCTCAGGCCGCCTTATCTGCGTCAGCCTCAAAATAGCTGATGTTTGCGCAGCACCTACTGGTGCCAGGTACAAGTCTAAGCACCTTCCCTGTGTTAACTCGTTGAATCCTCACAGCAACCTCATGAGGGAGGAACCATGATTACCCCCATTTTACAGATGAGAAACCAAAGCACACGGAGGTTCAACAACTTGCTCAGGTCACACAGCTAGTTAGCGGCAGGGCTGAGACTTGAACCTAGGACGTCTGGCTCCTCATGAGGATTAAACGGGACGATGGAGGCAGGAAGTGCAAATGCCTGGCACGGGGGCAGCACCCAGTGAAGTCACCTCTACTCTGATTAGCTCCTGGCTCAGTAAACTGGCACTGAGCACCTGCTGTATGTATGGCCTGCGCCGGGGCCTGGGGTTTGGGGGTTTGAATCAGGAAACAGGATTCGCAACCCCCTGGGAAGAGACAGTCCAGCGGGAAGGAGGCGATACATGGACAAACATCACCGTTGAAGGGGAGGATCACAGGGAGGTTCAAGGCGTTGGGCTTAGAGGTGGCGGGAGATCCCCACCATAGGGAAGGTCAGGATGGGCTCCGCGGAGGGGGCCGCCGATGAATGGGGCCTGAAAGAAGGGTGTGCAGTCATAGGCAATGAAATTCTCTCGGTGGTAGGAATCAGAAACTCACTCAAGCTAACTTACACCCAGAGGGGGATCCAGGACCTGCGGTGGCCCCCCAGATCCAAGGTCAGGAGTGTGGTCAGACCCCAGAACAGAGAGCGGGGAGTGGGCAGAGCTGGGGGTCTCCCTCAAGGTCCTGGGTTTCTGCTCCTCTTACACGTCGTGGTCCCCTCCTGCCCACCCCCCCCACCAGCATCCTCCTTAACCAGGCCCATGACAGAACCCCGCAACAGACTCCTTGAGTTTATGCAGTTTACAGTTTACACGTTATAGGTCTGGCCAAGGAAAGAATAACTCATGGGTCTAATACCATTTACTCCTGCCAGGCCCAGCTCTGGTCAAGGGAGCTGTGCTGGGAGCAGGGTGATACACAAAAAGGCTGTGGGTCCCATGGCTTGCGGGGGAGTGGGGAGTGGAGAGGGGGAGGCTAACTGAGAAGGCCGCCCAGGAGCCCCTCAGGGGGAGAATGTCGCCCAACGGTGACAAGGCCAGGTGGGCATTCTGGAGGCGGAAGGGGGGAGGAATATTGTCAGGAACAGTTAAGATGACACAATGGAGTCATGAGAGGCGGCCGCAGCAGCTGGCCCTGTGCAGAGTCATTTATATGCTCTTCCCCAATTAGACGTCACCTGAAGTAGACGCGGTGACATCCTGGAGCATGACGAACCTGAGACATATTTGCTCAAGTTCACCCAGCTGGGGAGTGGCAGAGCCAGGATTCAGAGGCAGAATTTCCTGGTGCCAAAATTACACTGCCCACGTGCCCACACATCTGGATCACCCCCAGGTCAGCCCCCACCCAGGACAGAGTCCCAGGCCTCCGAGGCCTTGGCCTGATCTGGTCCCCACCCTATGTGACCTCCTCTCCCTCCAGTTCTTCCTCACTCGGCTCCAGCCTCACTGGTCTCCTGGCCATCCCATGACCACACCCAGTACAGCCCCACACCAGGGTCTTGGCCTGTGCCCTTCCCTCTGCTTCAGATGCTTATCCACCTGGATGCACACGACCCACCTGACTCAGGTCTCTGCTCAGATGTCCCCCCGCCGCCCCCAGATGGCCTTCTCTGAACACCCCGTCACCGCAGCCTCTCCATGGCTCCTTCCACCCCTCTGCTTTATTCTTCTCTATCACGTGTCCCTCTCTGACGTCACGGGATCATATGCACATTTGTTTTTCTGGTCATTGTCCATGTTCTACAGTAAAATGCAAGCTCAGAGTCCTGGTGTCCACACCCAACGCCTCCACACACCAGCTGTGTGACCTTAGACGAGGCACTACCCTCTCTGTGGCTCAATTTTCTCTTCTGACATGTGGGGATAACAAGGACTTCCTTCTCCCACCCTCCAACGCACACACAGGTTCTTGAGGTAATGAATGTGAGAGCATAGCACAATTGTGGACCATTGGACTGGCAACTGTTCTGGGGTCCCTGACGGGCCCATGACACTGTGCCCTTTGATTTCCTGGTTCCTGCAGCCTCCTGAGAAGGGGGCCCTGGTCACTCAGAAACGTTAGCACCACTCAGGTGAAGAGATGCGATGAATTGGCCGTGTCTCCTGATTCTCCTGCTGTCACGCTTAATGCAGGCTCCAAGCCTGGCCACTCAGTCACTGTCATGGAACATTCCAGAGCTAGCACCTGGGTCCTTCCCAGTAATGAGGCTCTTCTCGGAGACTCAGTCCTCACCCCCAATCTTTTTTCTCTTTGCTCTTCCTGTCACATCCAGGAGAAAAGTGCTGATCAAGTTGTCTGTCAGCCAGGGGAAAAGGGAAGCCTTGCTGAGGTGACTTTCTCTAGGGGCTGTCTTTCTGTTGTGGCCCTTTCTGGGCTCCAGAACTTGACTGTGGTCCTGTGGTACCGGTTCCTCCATTGACCCACAGGAGCTCCCAGACATAAGAGCTTTAGGACATTGATTGGATGATTCCTTGAGAAAGACAGGTCAGCCTCTAAGAAGAGGACTGTTGACAATTCACTGTATGTGTACCGTAAAACTAAATGCAACTTTGAACGATACTGGATGGAGCCTGTGGCCAAGACATTGTCGAGTTGTGGATGTTACCAATATCATTTGGCCAGAATGGCGAAATGCTGGCAACATTCAGGAGGCTGTGCAGGGTCTTGCTCATGGTGGATAGGGTCCCAGGATGTGAATCCTGATCTTCACTGTCTAATGGCCCTTTTCCAGTACCTAGCAATGCTTCCGATTACGACAATGTCTTTCTAGCTCTGGATCTGCTGAAGTGCAGGTGCTGCCTGCATTTCCCAGCCTCCCTTGCAGCTTAGTCCTCCCCACGTGACTCGTTCTGACCAATGGGCCATGAGCAGAAGTAACATGTCACTTCCAGACTGAGACGGCAAACAGCTAATGTGACTCCTCCATCCCGCTCTTCCCATTCAGAGTGACCTAGGGGCCACCTGTTTCAGACAGCAAAGCTATAAGAGCCAACAGACCCACGTCAGACTGATGTGAATGAGAAAGACCTTTTTATTAAACCATTGAGATTTGGGGGGTGTGTCTATGGTGTTGACCAGCATTCAGTATCCCAACCGATGGGGGCCCTGGAGAATACACACTCTGTGTGGGCAGGGCCTGGGCTGTCTCGTCCACCCCTGTGGTGGACACCAGTACATAACAAGCATGTAGAAGCTGCTAAATAAGTCTCCAAGAATGAATGAGTGAATGAAATCTCTTTTTGAGTTTCCAATGTCTTTTTACTAGGCAACTAGTGAAAACCCTTTATCTACGTGTGGCTCCAACAAAGGCCTCCGCTCCTCCCTTCCTTCTTGCCTGGCTTGGGTTCTGTGGGACCTCATGTCTGAGACTCCCGGCTACCCTTTCTCATACTGCTCTATCTCCGGGTGTTGCCTCCCTATGATGCAGGCCCTTCTAGCTCTTGCTCTAAATCTGAGTCTTTGTCACCAGCAGTCTGGAGGAGTACAATTGCCCCCTGTGACATATCTGACACTGTCTTGGGGGCTTCCCATGCCGGTTCCCCAATAGTCTGGTCTAAGGCCAACCTGGGAATTTGAAACATTGATGTTTGGGTCCATGCAAACGCTCCACAGCTGGCCCCCATCCAGTAGATGTGACCAGTGCCACTGTTTACTGGACAGTGGTCATGTGCTTCTAAACCTATCACCAGGCTCAAGTTTTGTGTCCCTGAATCGACCACCTAGACTGGCCGCTAGAGGACTGTTCCTAAAGTCAAAACTGCTCCCGCCCCTGTTGCTGAAGAACGGTGTAGTGGCTAAGAACATGGGTTCTAGAACCTGAGTGCCCTGGTTCAAATCCCTCTTCCTCCACTTAATGGCCGTGTGACCTTTGGTAATTTACCGAACCTCTCTCTGCCTCAGTTTCCACACTGTTAGTGGGGAAACTGGAGGGGAGACGAGGCCTCCCCCCAACTCTAAATGATGAAATAATAGTGTGACCACTCGCTGGGCATAGCTCTGTACTAAGCAGGGAGGCCACCCTCTTATGAAAACAGGCTTAGGAAAGTTGACTCACTTCCAAACTCCTGAGAAGTGCGAGCTGGGAAATGGACCCAGGAATGACCCTCAGCCCTTGCTCTTCTCCGCCCACCACAGTGACCACACTGGGTTCTGGACCCTGCTGGCCTCGGCCCTGACCTCCTGGGACAGCTCACTCAGTACCAATTGGCTATGATTATCAGAAAGTGCTTCTTCCTTTGAATTCTTACCTGCCTACTGGAAGATTCTGCCAATTGGTCCTTGTTTTGCCTTCCAGAGCCTCACAGTGAGTTTAATCTCCTCAGTACCTGCAAAATAAATTTAATAAACTCCATAAAGTGTGTAATCTCATAGACAGGGTGCAGAATTTCTGTGCTTCCGACTTTTTTTTCCCCATAATTACTAGCACCATGGAAATTGCAGGGATTACAGACTCCACTGGAGACAGAGATGAGTTGTGTCACCAAGAAAGTACAAATGAACTGAAACTCCTGCACAATAAGGTGGGCTGAGATTTGCATTAAATTAGGAGGCAGGTTCGTGCCCATTAACTCCATGGGGACCAACCGTGACCTTCAAGCGTTTGTTTAGGAAATGGGGAACAGGGTGGGGGCGCGCAGTTGGGGTTGGGGTGGAGTGTGGTGATTTGGTGGCAGGCTCTCTTTAATAGACTGACTCATTACACATCTCAGAGCTCATCTGGGCTCACCCCATATTCCCTGTCTGACAACATTCCTCCTCCATCCCTTTCCAACCAACCTCCATCCCCAGGAAGGAAAAGACTCATACCGACATCACACAGCTGGTCCATGGGGATTGGGACCAGAACACAGGCTTTCTGATGCTACACCTGTGACCTTCCCATTGCACCCACTAATCCTGGTCCCTATCAGCTTTGGGCTAACACACTGTCAGCAGGTTAGCAAAAAATGCCACGTTGTCATAAGAAGACTCTTCTTCTCATGCACCTGTGATCTACGTGGGGAGGGCATAATGAAGCAGGACCTGCCTCCTCTGAGCTCTAGTCTCATTGCCCAGCACACGGTGGCACACTTACCACCAACTCCCATCACATACTGATGGCAGACGGTGTTGATGGATTTCAGCATTGCTCCCACTAAGCGTGGATCGCACAATCTTTTTTTTTTTTTGCGGTACGCGGGCCTCTCACTGCTGTGGCCTCTCCCGTTGTGGAGCACAGGCTCCGGACGCGCAGGCTCAGCGGCCATGGCTCACGGGCCCAGCTGCTCCGCGGCATGTGGGATCTTCCCGGACCGGGGCATGAACCCGCATCCCCTGCATCGGCAGGCGGACTCCCAACCACTGAGCCACCAGGGAAGCCCGGATCGCACGATCTTATCCAATACGGGAGTTAACTGGTGAGGTAAAAGCTACTCCCCTTATCCAGTTTTTATGAGCTCCATCAACCAAGAGAAAAAATAAGTAATTTGTGAGTTTTAATTTTTTTCTCTCAAACCCACTATTGAGCTTCAACTGTGGCTGTTAGTGAGCGAAGGGCTATGCTCGACTCGTTGCAAGAATGGCCACAATTCTCCACCCGTTCCTGTAATCGAGCCCTTTGCGATAGGACTTTGCAGCTCCTTTCATCAAGTGGGGGAGTTTATTTCTCCCCACCTTGTACTTGGACCGGCTTGTGACTTCCTTTGCCCAATAGAATGGGATGGAAATGACAGTGTGACAGTTCAGAGCCTCACCCCAAGAGACGCAGTGTTTTTCTACCCAATCTCTTGGAATCCTACTGCTGCCATGGGACAAGCCTGGGCTAGCCTACTAGAAGATGAGAGACCCCCCTGGGCCTAATCACCCCCATTACCCCAGATGACAGCCAGATAACTGTCATTCATTCGAGTAATGCCACCTAAGACTAGCAAGCTCCAGCTGACCACGGACAGATGTGTAAGTCCAGGTGAGACCAACCAAGTTTATCCAGACCAAAAGAATTCCCCAGCTATGTTTCAGACTCATGAAATAAATAAGTGCTTACTGTTTTAAGATATGTTTTGGAGTTATTTTTTAATGCAACCATGACTAATGTGCACTATCTAATGTGGTTCCCTCAATTATTTTTTGTAATAACAATGATCCCCATTTTACAGATGGGAAAGTTGAGGTTCAGAGAAGTAAAGCCTTGTTTGAAGTCATTCTGCTAGTAATCCCAGAGCTAAAATTCAACCCAGGTTTTTCTGACTCCTCTGTCATTTTTTGATATAGCTGAAGAATCTCTAATACTGGGGTGGCAAATAGGCTTCATTTCACTAGCCAATGTTAGTTAGTTGGTAATGTCTGCCTATAATGTAGTGTTGAAAAGATGGAGGGGGGAAAAAAGATTACTGTGGTTGATTAGTGATGTCTGCCATGGATGGTGAACACAGAAGCAGCAGTATGAGTGCTATGCATTAGCCATTAAGTCTTGTGTATACCCAAACCCAAAGTAAGAGAATTTTGGCTGACATATCAGGACTTGTCCCTGAGGCAGAGCAGGGTGCTCTTACCTAAGATGAGCATGCACTCTTATGTTATGCTCAGGCCCTATGTCTTCTAGTTGTTAGCCCTGTTGCCACCACTAACCAGCCTAGGGTGATATAGCATAGTTCACCTCTTGAGGTTGGTGTTAGAATTAAAAGAGATAATGGATGAAAAACCATTTAATTTCCAGGTAAAAATGATGGCTAAAGGACACTTGAATCACCTTCCTCTCTCAAAATCAGCTAAAGACAGCAACAACCAAAATTGGAATATAGGGGAATTTTTTCCCCTGAATTTTTATTGAAATCAGAAATCACCACAGCCCCAAACCACAAACACTGAAGTCCTTTTGCCCAAATACTGTGAAATCTAGAGCATTGCCCAGAAGAAAGAGAGAATCTATGCAAACATCCCTAGTATGTTTTGTGGATAGGAAAGTTGAGGCTTCGCAGGATACATCCCAAACCTGAAAACTTTATCCAAAAATCTTTGGCTTAGAGCCCTGGGACCCAGTCACAGCCTCCCTTGAGGCTTTGCAGGGGCCACACTGACTGCTGGGTGTCAAACACTGAGCTGTGTTCCCACAGCAAAGGAAAAAACTGATGTGGTAAAATAGTTTAAGACGACAAACCCAAATGGAAGCTGTGGTCTCCCCGAGGTCGTCTCTTCCACCCTTTCCCACACTACCCTCCCACAAAGAGCTGGCCCCATTGGAAACTGAGTTAAGAAGAAATCAGCACAGGAACTATGCAGAGGTGCTGCAAAAGGGGAGAAAAGGAACATAAATGAAAGCAGATGAAGAAAATACTCTGCAAGAAGAATTGCCCAAAGAAGCAGGGAAAAACAATTGTTCTTTACAGCCTTCATCATTTTCAAATGACACAATGTCTCTATAAAAGACTCAAATAAGAAATATAAGGATGGAAAGAAGTGATTATAAAATAGTGAAAATCAAGCTGGCTGTTCTTAGGAATGAAATAGAAAAAAATAACAAAAGAGATTAAGCCACATTAGAAACACCAGCAAATAAAATGAATATGACTACAGTAAGAAATATTGCGGTTAAGCTATGGAAAGTCATGCAACATTAAACAGAAAAGAAGAACTTTTTTGGGGGAGTCAAAGATTAGAGTGATGACATGCCATGGAGTAACTAAGCCCGTGTGCCACAACTACTGAGCCCGCATGCCACAACTAATGAAGCCCATGTGTTCTAGAGCCTGTGCGCTGCAACTACTGAGCCCACGGGCCGCAACTACTGAAACCTGCGCACTTTAGGGCCCCTGTGCTGTAACTACTGAGCCTGTGTGCTGCAACTATTGAAGCCCGTGAACCTAGAGCCAATGCTCCACAACAAGAGAAGCCACCACAATGAGACGCCTGCACACTGCAACGAAGAGTAGCCCCACTCACCCCAACTAGAGAAAGCCCATGCTCATCAATGAAGACCCAACGCAGCCAAAAAAATAAAATTAATAAGATTTAAAAAAAAAAGATTAGAGTGATGAGAGGCATAAAAGACAGAAAAAGGTTAGCCAATGGATAAACCTTGTATGGGACAATGGTATAAAGATATTCAAAGTTATACTATAATAAAAGTCTGAAAATAAAGTCATGAATCTTCAGGTCCAAAGTACACACAATCTTCCAGGAATAACTGCTGAAGAAATATCAGCTCTAAGACAAATCTGAATGAAATAACTGAGCCTCAGAAATAAAAGATTCATCTGTTCATCTAGGTAGAAAAATCAAATCACAATGTAGGCAGAAATCAGATTGGCACAAAGGTCTCTGCAGTAATGCTAGAAGACATTGGAACAATGTCTACAAAATCTGAGGGAAAGAAAATACAACTCCCGAATATTATACCCAGCCAAGTTGTCTTTCAAGTAAAAAGGTGACAGGGACATTTTCAACTGTCTGGAGCTCGGGAAACAACATTCATGAGTCTTTCTGGAAAAAAATATTTTATTAACAAAAAATTGAAAGTAAAAAAGATAAAAGGAAAGGAAAGATATAGTCAAAAGTTAAAATAAGAAAGAAGGAAGGAAGGAAGAAAGGAAGGATTGGGGCCGAGAAGTGATTCTATTTAAATGCAAAGCTCACTCTAAATTGCCATGAGAATTGTGCTTCCATAACAGCACAAAATGTTGTAAACCCTGACAATGTAATAATAATGTTTTAAGGGACAGTATAAATGCACCAATTTCCTAACTTTTATTACTAGGGAGTCAGTACATTCAGTCTAAAATAAAAACATAAAGCTTTTTTTTTTTTTTAAAGCATGACCACAACATCTTAATTTTTATTTTTCAAGCTTTCTTCTTAACTGTAAAAATATTTTTGGGAAAAGGATATTTCTTGTGAGGCAACATTTATCTGAAGTTAATACTTATTTCAGTTTAACCTCGATTTTAAATTCTTCTGTTAAATTTAAGTAAAATTATATTTAATACCCTTTTATTAAAAATAGTGCATAATTTCATTTTTCCTCATCTATATTTCCTTCTATGCTACATATGTGCACAGAGAGGTGCCTAGAATGAGATCCACCAAACGTTGAATTTATTTATTTTTTGTAATCGTCAGTGTTGCTTAAATGTTTTACACTATACATTTGCCATTTTTACAAAATCAAAATTCATTATTTTAAAATTATTTTGGTGGCATCAGTCGGATCTCAGATTGTGTCTTGCTCAATGAAATCAAAGCTGGTGTTTTGACAAAAGTGGGGTGTTAGGGGATATCTTTGCCAAAACTATAGGATGATATCCGAGGGCCGCGGGGAGGAAGAGCTGAGAGGGGGCCTCCTGGGTGAGTAGCAGATGGTCCGTGTCGAGGGGACATTGGGGACGGCAGGCACAGTGCTGCCTGAACACCATGACTAAGGTGGCGTCCACCTCTGTATTTGTCATCCAAGTGTGGTACAAGGGATGGGACCCACAGACTCCAGCTCAGCTGACATTTACCACAAGCCCACTCTGTAGGAGCCTGTTTGGGTCTGGAGTATAATTACAGATGACAACTCTTCACACCCAAACTGGCTCCTTCCAACCCATTTCTCTGCAAACCCAGTTGTACCACCCAGTCCCCACCTGCTGAAACCCTTCCCTGGGTTCCTCTTGTGCTCAGCCCAACAGAGAGGTTGGATCACTTGCCCAAGGTCACACAGTTAGTCACTGGAAGGTGAGGGATTTGAACCTGGTCAGTCTGGCTCCAGAGTCTGTGGGCTTAGTAGCAAAGGCCAAGGTCCTGAGCATGTCACATCTCCCACCCCATCTATCCAGCAGCTCCCAACTCTTCTCTCACACTGGAGAAGCCTGGATTGAGGGGCCTTCATTTAGGAAGAGAAATGGATTTGGCATCTGTCCTTTGGCCCCTTCTCTCCTCTTTTCCCCACTCCCAACTTTCATAGTGAAGTTAAGATCGGTTGGTAGTAAGGGCCTGGCCTAGGAGTTAAGGATTTGAGTCTTGTGATCTCCAGTAAGTCAAAGAGATTTGCTCTAGTGCATTAATTAGCTGATCCATTCTTTCAAACACCCACTAGGCCCTGTTCCGGCTGGATGCCGGCCAGCCAGGGAGAGAGATCATAGGGGCATGGATGGAGAATAAGTGGGTGGCACATGTGGGGCTGACTCCATTTCAGCTGAGACTTCAAAGATGAGGGAAGCTTGTGGGATGGAGAGCTGAGACAGAGCATTCTGGGCTGTGGACAGACAGGAAGCCATGGAGGCCATGGTGAGAAGGCTGGATTTTATTCCAAGTTCAGTGGCAGGCCACTGGAGGGTTTTAAGCTGGGAGGCATGTGATTGGATTTACTTTTTAGAATGTTACCCAGGCTGCATGGAGGAGGCTGGGAGGCGGGAAATGGGAGAGGAACCAGGCAGGATGAGGTGCCACGGTCATGCAGTTTCTAACTCGCCCTCCTGCCTTCCGCTCTGCTTTCTGGCTGGCCCAGGGCAGGCAGCCCCGGGTCCTGGTCCTTCCTCCACCCCAGGCTTTAGAAGTTGGAAATCGGAGCTGCTGTGCAGTGAGGCAGAGATGGGGAACCCTAGAGAAACACAAGCCTAATTCCCACCCAGCCCTCCTGACCCCCAGGATCACCTCCTCAACAGCCACGTCACGTTTGCATAGACACAGAGGTGCAAGATGGCTAGTTTGATGACAATCTTTGGCATTTGTACAACCCCTGACCTCAGCATGGCCTTCCCTGCCCTAGAGGGAGACAGGAATGGAGGGTGGGCTGAATGTGCCAGAAAGCTGACTTCCCAGGCTCCCCATTTCCTTTTCCACATTCCAATGTCTTGTCCTGGCATCTCAGAGCGGTTCCTACCCAACCACCCATTCATTTGTTCACCCAAACCCTGTGAGGTTTGTCAGGCAGGGGTGGTCACGCTCACTTGTCAGATGTAGAAACTGAGGCCTGGGGAGGGGAAGCCACTTGTCTGGAGCCACTAGCCGGTTGGTGGAGGCTTAGTCCTATAATGGCTGTGTGACCTCGGGCAAACCACTTAACCTATCTGGGCTGCCCTTTCCTTCTGGGCTCTGCTTCTTGCATAGTGCAATGGGGAGGTTCAAGCGGATTAGGATACATTTTACACCCCTGAGAGGTGAGAAGGATTATTGTGAGCCTGGGTATCATTGTCACCACTGAGTGTCCCAGGGCTCAGCAAGAAGCTCTTCTTCCCTTCCCTGGCTCTGTTTCTCCAAACCAAATCCCCCAGCAGGCCAGCAAGTGAAAGCCATGATTGACTTGTCCTTATCAATATTCCTCCCACAGCTTGCCATCTTCCCTGTGGCCTGAGCAAGGAAGACCCATCCCTGCCTCTGGGAGCTCCAAGCCTTGTCAGGCCCTCAGCTTCCTTAGAATTCCCAGCAATTCAGGGCTGGACTCTGAGATTCCATCAGACTCAACCCTTTCACTGTGTGAAACTGAGGCCTGAGGGTAAATAATAATAGTAATAACAAAAAATATCTGGGTCATTGCTTTGAGTTACAGATGATGAGAAGAAAATTCATATCAAACTGGCTTCAGCACAAAGGGGAAGTGTTGGCATAGGTAACTGAAAAGTCAAAGAGGAGGGTTTCAGGAATGGCTTGCTCAAGAGCTCAAACAAGGTCTGAGTCGCCTTCTCTCTCCCTGCTCTGGTTCTGCCCCATTGGCTCCACCCTCAGACCCTGCAGCAAGATGCTGCAGCAGCCTTTCTGTCCCCTCATTCAATTTCAGAGGCAAAGAGCAAGTGCTTCAGTCCCAGCATTCCCAGCCAGCATTTCATTGCACCGTATTGGCTCTTATCAGGCCTTGTGACCATCCTTGAGCCAATAACTGTGGCCAAGTTAATGTAAATCCCTGACTAGCTGGAGCCACCCAGAACCACAGACTGAGAGTAGAAGGAGGGGGGTACCTTTGATCCCTCCCCAGATCAAGGACTGTTGTTGGAATAAGAGGAGATGAGTACTGGGGCAGCAAAGAACTGATGCCCGTTGGAGTACACATCAACGGCAGTGGAGCACCTCCTGCCACAGATGCTGGTCTAAGCACTTGGCATCCAGGACCACAAACCTCCCTAGCAAGCTGCCAGGTGGGCATCCTCACAGAGGAGGAAACTGAAGTCAGAATGGGAGGTGACCTACCGAAGGCACAGCTAGGAAGGGTTCAAAGTCAGCAGCCCAAGCGCATTTCGGAACAGTTACCACTGGGGGTAACTGGGGCTCGGTCCCAGTGAAGAATGCTAGGAGACATTCTAGAACATGCCTGCCAGCTATCCCACATGGGTCCTCCAGGTTTTCACCCATTGCTGGTGGAAGACTGGCTGCCTGGCCTGCAGGCCGAGAGGAAGCCTCAGATGGAGACTTACAGGTGCCTGATGGAACATTCTAGTAGTGGTAGGGTCTGGATTGGGGATTGTTGAGGGGATGTGCCTGGGACCTGGGCAGCATCTGAGGAGTGTATGATTGACAGAGGGGGAGGGAGTCTTCTCCCTCCTTTCCAGTCTCGCCCACCTCTGCCTTCCTGACCCCCCAACCCCTGCAGAGGCGGAGGAGTTGATTCATCAGAGCCACAGTTACTGGGGGACAGGGTTACTGTGCTACAAGGCCGGAGCCCATATAGCCTTTCTCTTCCACTTTCTGCCACTGCCATGTGGTGGGCAGATGTAGGCAGGACTCACCTCACCTTCCCCACTTTGTCCAAAAAACTACTGAGTAAGTTAGGTCAGAGACTGCAAGCTTGGCCCTATGCCCCCCTTCCCTTCTTGAACGTCCTTCCCTCTGTGGTCAGACAAATGTAAACCAATCTCAACTCACATAGGAGGACCCATCTAGGCTTTGAGCCTAAGCTAGAAATATCTAGAAGAGGCATAGTCAGGGTGTGGGAGAGTACAACCTGCACAGAAAGACCCAGAGCAGAGGGCAGGAGAGACTTGTGGACATGGCAAAACGTGGCCTTGTCATCATGGCTGGATTGTTGGGACACCTTTAAGTGGGCTGCCCTGAATTCCAGGGCGCTATGAACCCCAACTCTTGAGAACCATCCTGGCCTCGGCAGGTGGGCAGCCGCTCCTTCACTGCGGAGCTCCTGGCTGCACGGCCGTCCAGGCTGGAGGGCCTGGGGGTCCTCAGGGCGAGGTGACCCTGCGCGTGCCCCCCACCCGCTGGGCGCCCCCCAACACCACCCCCTCGTTTCCTCTCCACCGGCAGGTCAGGTCGGGGCTCTGGGCCCGCGGCCGTCAGCGCAAACCTGGAGGAGCCGCGGGGAGGGAACTGCGGCCGCGCCTTTCTTCCTCTTCCTTCTGCCGCCTCAGCCACCTTGCCCCCCGCCACACATCAGGCCAGCGCTCCGGGCTCATAATTCCCAGGGCCTTTTACCTCTTCCAGGTCAGGATTTTCTTGCTTTTGGCCCAAGGCCACCGCGGAATTTACAGAACGAGGAGCAGGCGCAGCACGGTCTTCGGAGGACGGAGCTCGCGGGGCTGACGGGCGGCTCCCCCGGCCCCGGTCTCTGCGCGCTCCTCCCGCAGCCGCGGCCCCGGCGGCGCGGCGGACACAGCCGCGTCGGGCGGGACTGTGATTCCTCTCCCGGGCGGGCTGAGCCCGGGGCACCGTCACCGCCCAGGGGCTGCTGGAGGCCGCGGCGGAGCCGGAGGTGCTGGACGGAGGGCAGCGCCGCGGGCGGGGGGCTCGGGGTCCGCCGCCTGCTCTGTCCCCCGAGTGGCCGCGTGCCTCGTGGCCGGGAGGCGCACCCCTCCGGACCTCACGTCCCCAGCCAGGACGGGGGGGGAGAAGCACACCCCGTGCGGCTGTGGCCAGGGTTCAGTGAGGCGATGCAGATGGGGTCCGTGCGCCTGGCTTCCAGAACTTTCCATGAGACCCCAATCGCCTGGTGACGGAAAGTTAGGAAGCCGATATCGGA
>NC_041216.1:12512227-12514641 GCF_002837175.3 Physeter macrocephalus | reverse complement strand
GCTCCCGCGGGTCAGCGGGGACGCGGTCCCGTGGCCGGATCGAGGCCCGGCCTGGCCAGCGGGGGCTGCGGCCGCGGCGGTGGAGCACGGCTGGGTCGGCTGAGTCACAAACGCCCGAGCGCTTCCCGATTTCTTCCTGGGGCCGCAGGACTCTGAAGCCGAGGCCGGGGCCCCTCAGTCCCTCCTGGGGGGCCGGTGTGAGCGAGTCAGCAGGGCCCTCCCCACCCAGGAAGCTGCCCCCATCAGGGTCCTCGGCCCAGGGATGGGGTCCAGGGGGAGGAGCGGGGCGGGGGTGGAGCCGAGGGCAGAGACTGGACGAGTCATTCCCCCCTGAGCCTCGCCTGACACCCCGGAGAAGCGCGGTGGTGGTTCGGGCCGCAGGGCTGCTGGGGGGACGGCCCGGGCACGTGGGAAGAGGTCAGCGGGGCTGGCGCCACCGGGAGGGCCCGGGGGTGGTGGGAAAGGGGTGCGGTAACTGGGACGGCCGTTCCCAGAGGTTGAAGCGCGCAGACTCACCCCCGGAGGTGGTTAAACACAGACTCCCTGACCCCACCCTATCCCAGAGGGCCTGGTGCCTGGGTCTGGGGAGGGTCCGGGGAATCTGCATGTTCGCAAGCCCCTCCTCCATTCGGGAGGCTACCGACCACACTTTGGGGACCCTGAGGTGTCTTCTCGGGGCTTGGGCTGGAACTGGAGGACACTGAGTGAGCCAGGCGTCTGGCAGGTGACGGGGGAAGGTGTGGAGGGGGCGCAGAGCTCATGGAATGGGACAAGAGGCTTTATTGGAAAGGCAGGTGGGATAGGATAGGTGTTCAAGACTGGGGGCAGGTGGGGCCTGCCTCTGGGTGATGTTTGTCACACGCAACTCACAGACCAGCTGTGGTTCTGTGTGATTTGTCCCCTTGAGTCTGGACGGGCGTGGTCTTTGCTTGCTTTGACCAATAGGATATGGCAGAAATGATGCTGGGCTGCTTTCTGGGCCCAGGCAGCACCCCCTGCCTCTCTGGGGGAGGCCAATGTTAGGGCTGTGAGGAAGCCCAAGAAACCAGGGGAGGGATGGCCTGGGGAGAGTGATGCCTGCTGACCCCAGCTGTGGCAGCTGAGCCCATCCCAGGTGACATACATGTGAGGGAAGGAGGCATCTGGGGCATCACAGCCCCAGCAGGCGTGTCAGGGGAAGAACTGAAGCCACTGACAACCAGAACCGAGGCCCAGATACACGGCCCCATCGAGCCCAGCAGCCATCGACAGCCCTGCCGGCTTACCCGGCTGTGGCCTGTCACTGCAGCCACACAAGCTGTCCTCCACGTGCCAAATTCCTGGCCCTGAAAATTGTGAGCAAAATTTTAAGCCACTGAGTTTGGAGCGGTCTGTTTCACAGCAACAGAGAACCAGAGCACCTTGGGGAGCCTGGGATTCCATCTGTAAAATGGGGAAACAATACAGCACAGGGTCAGAGTCAGCCTCCAGAGGACTCTCCAGGTTCAGCTCTGCCGCTCTCCAGCCAAGCAGCCTCAGTCAAGGGACGTAAGTCACCTGGAAGTGAAAGTTAATAATAGTGCAAGTCTCCCGGGGCTTTGTGGGGATTAAGGGTTAATCCATTTGCAGTGCTTAGAACTGTGCTGGCCTGTAGCTCTGACTAATAGACACCAGCCATGATTGTCACCTATTATCACACATAGGCCTGTGGTGGGCATTAAATGAGAGCTTGTGGGGGCCAGGCACCCAGTAAGCACTCAGTGCATGTGTGCTACTGTCATTAAAGATGTCCTCTAGAGAGGACCTTCAAGGTGGCGGAGGAGTGAGACGTGGAGATCACCTTCCTCCCCACAAATACATCAAAAATACATCCACATGTGGAACAACTCCTACAGAACACCTACTGAAAGCTGGCAGAAGACCTCAGACTTCGCAAAAGGCAAGAAACTCCCCACGTACCTGGGTAGGGCAAAAGAAAAAAGGAAAAACAGAGACAAAAGAATAGGGAGGGGACCTGCACCTCTGGGAGGGAGCTGTGAAGGAGGAAAAGTCTCCACACACTAGGAAGCCCCTTTGTGCAGGCAGAGACAGGGGGTGACGTTGGAGCGGGGGGGAAGCTTCGGAGCCATCGAGGAGAGTGCAGCAACAGGGGTGTGGAGGGCAAAGTGGAGAGATTCCCCCGCACAGAGGATCGGTGCCAACCAGATATATAGATTGCCAACAAACATATGAAAGGATGCTCAACATCACTAATCATTAGAGAAATGCAGATCAAAACTACAATGAGGTGTCACTTCACACCGGTCAGAATGGCCATCAACAAACAATAAATGCTGGAGAGGGTGTGGAGAAAAGGAACCCTCTTGCACTGTTGGTGGGAATGTAAGTTGATACAGCCACTATGGAGAACAGTATGGAGGTTCCTTAAAAAACTA
>NC_041216.1:12498364-12511878 GCF_002837175.3 Physeter macrocephalus | reverse complement strand
TGAGGAGGGGGAAGGGTAAGCTGGGACGAAGTGAGAGAGTGGCATTGACATATATACACTACCAAATGTAAAACAGATAGCTAGTGGGAAGCAGCCGCATAGCATAGGGAGATCAGCTCGGTGCTTTGTGACCACCTAGAGGAGTGGGATAGGGAGGGTGGGAGGGAGATGAAAGAGGGAGGGGATATGGGGATATATGTATATGTATAGCTGATTCACTTTGTTATACAGCAGAAACTAACACAGTCTTGTAAAGCAATTATACTCCAATAAAGATGTTAAAAAAAAAAAGAAGATGCACTCTATATCAGGACAAAACTCTAATTCAAAAAAGATACATGCACCCCAATGTTCATGGCAGCACTATTCACAATAGCCAAGACATGGAAACCACCTAAATGTTGGTAGGCAGATGAATGGATAAAGAAGATGTGGGTACAATGGAATACTACTGAGCCATAACAAAGAATGAAATAATGCTGTTTACAGCAACATGGATGGACCTAGAGATGATCATATTAAGCAAAGTAAGGCAGAAAGAGAAAGACAAATACCATATGATATCACTTACATGTGGAATCGAAAGAATGACACAAATGAACCTATTTACAAAACAGAAACAGACTCACAGATGTAGAGAACAAAATTTTGATTGCGAAGGGGGATGGAGGGGGAGGGAGGGATGGATTGGGAGTTGGGGATTAGCAGATGCAAATTAGTGTATATAGAATGGATAAACAACAGGTCCTGCTGTATAGCACAGGGAACTATATTCAATATCCTGTGACAAGCCATAATGGAAAAGAATATAAAAAAGGATATGTTTATATATGTATAACCGAATCACTTTCCTGTACATCAGAAATTAACACAACATTGTAAATCAACTCTACTTCAATAAAAAAAGGATGCATTCATTGATTGAGTACCTACTATGTGCCAGACACTGTCCAGGAGCTTGGGGTCACATCAGGAACAAACAGACCAAGATCTGTGAGTGATGGGGGAGGAGGAAAAGAAGGTAGGGGGATGGTGATGTGCCTCCACCACACAGTTATGTGACTATGCAGACCCTGAGAAAAGCAAGGCAGAGGTGAGATAGTTATTGAGCCCAGCTGTCGTGAGGCCCACGGAGAATGTGGCTCTCCCAGTGGACATGACCTGTATCCTGAGCAAGACAGATCTGCTGCCCAGCCCTGTCTGCCCTGGCACCCTCTGCAACCCTCCAGCAGGGGGAGCAAAAGCTCAGCCAGCCCTTCGTGGGTGGTGTCCTTGAAAATAAACCCATTTCCTGGTGACTCAAATGAAAAACATATTGCTTGGAAAGTGCTTTTCAAACAGAATCACCCGAACCTTTTATCATCAGAGCTGGCGTCTCACGGCGGACATCTGGTGAAGGTGTCAGTTGTCATAATTAATTAGACCTTCCCCAGATTCCTGGCACCATAGTCTGTCAGCAGGAGCCACCCGCCTTGTCTGCAAGGATGGGGGATGGGAAGGATTGACCCCGTGCCTGGGTGCATCCCCTACCCATGGGTGCTCAGGGTGCTCTGTGGCTCCCGGCGGCCCCTGGGGGGGCAGCTTCATCCAGGGGAAGCAGTGTTCACCCCACAGCCCTCGTTGGTGGCTTCTGAGACCTCAGAACAGGCGGTGTCTTCAAACAATAATAACCAAAGTGTAACAGTAACAGTGATACAGCTCTTGTGTCCTGAGAGCCTACTATGTTGCCCATCTCTTCTGTCCACTGCTTCACCTCAGTGTCTAGAGCAGTGCCTGGCCCATAGTAGCTGCTCATCGAATGATGGGTGGATGGGAGGCTGGGTGGATGGGTGGGTGATTGAATGAATTAAGGAAAACAGAGGAACTGGGATATGAGTTAATGTTTCCTCTCTGTGGGCTTGGCCAGGGCAACAGCTCTTCTGGGGGAATCTTCTATGTTCTCAGTCACTTCGCAGGCCTGGGGGAGGGAGGGCAGTTCCTGGGGATGAGCTGCTCAGTCTAAGAAGCAGACTGGTGGCAGGCAGAACGCCCTGCAGTGTGGCCGGAGGACAGGGAAGCGCTCAGGGACTTTGAAAGCCAGAGCCTGGTGTTTCAACCATCCACAGAGCCAGGGAGGAGGAGGAAGGATGCTGGTGAATCAGAGGAGGGGCCGTTGGTCCCAGGTCCATCACCAAACAGCTGCGTGACCCTGGGCCTGTACCCACCCCCCCACACCAAGGGCCTCTTTTTCAGGAGTAAACAGTGTGCTCCAGCTCCAGGGCTGCTTTGAAGATGAAGGGAGGAGGGGGAGGGATGTGGGGCTGCTTTGAACCAGTGCTCAGGGCTTCGGGAGGGGAAGGGGCTGACTTTGCATGGTCCGTCAGCAGCCCGCTCTCCCCGGTGCGGGGCTTAATCATGGGGCTCAGCCAACCAGGCAGGCCCGGGAATCCCGCCCCGAGATCGGGCTGTTAACTCCTTCTGAGTCAGCCTGTCTCGGCAGCGCTAGGCGTGGGTACATGGGGCGTGGCAGGCGGTGCCAACAGGAGCCAGGAGTCGGGGTCTGCCCGCTGCTGGGGGTCAGGGTGGGGGCACAATTCCTCTGGGAGACTTGGTTTTCCCAGGTTCTCACTTCACCTCTCTGTCACACATCTCTGTTGAGCCCCTCTTACATGCTGGGCACCTGCTGGGGTATTGTGGGGAGTGAAACAGACACGGACGGCCCTGGACGTCCTGGAGGTCAGAGATGAGCAGGGAGGGCATACGTGGATAAATAACCACCCACAGCACAGGAAACCCACTGGGGACCGTGCAGGGGTGGTGAGAGGGGCAGCAATGGGAGTGAAACCTCAGTTTCCTTGTCTATAAAATGGGGCCAGCCATGCATGCACCCCAAGGGGAGGGTGTGAGGGTGAAATGCAGTGTCACGTGTAAAGCGCTCAGCACTGTTTATTATTATGGTTGTTATTGTATTTTAAGTTTCCTCATCAGAAGCACGGAGATCGGTGGGAACTAATCATCACTAATTTGCTGTGTGACCTGGGAAAGCTGCTTTCTTCTCTGTCCTCAGTTTTCCCATCTGAGCACAGAGGGATATGGGAGCTCCCTGCTCAGACATGGGGTCAGGCTCCAAGTCCATGTCAGGTCCCAGAGCTCCTTCTCAGCCCAGGGCACCCAGAGGAGGAGGAGGTCACAGCAGCCACTGACCAGAGGTCACTGGGCTGAGCAGGAGGGGTGGACTGGGGAGCAGGTCTGGTCTTTTCTGGAAACTCTCATTGTCCTATGGGTGAAACGGGCTCAGGAGCCATGTCCCCCCTCCTTGTTCCTCTGGCCACTTTGAAGTCTGCAGCCTCTTCTCAACCCTCTGCCCAGGCTCTGGCTCTGCCAGCTGTACCCTCAACCTGGCCTCAGGGAGCAATTCTAGTTGAAAGGCTCAGGGCTGGCTGGAGAGGCCCTTGGACCATCCAGGTGATGCCCCATTTCACAGAGGAGGAAACTGAGGCCCGGTTCTGGCTCTGCTCACCATGGTGTCCTAGCCCCTTGCATGAAGCATGGCACACAGCAGATGCTTAATAAATTACTTTTAAATGGTTGGTGAATTAGTAACAGGGAGGACCTTGACTCATCCAGCTGTCCAGCAGCCTAATGAGATGAGAACAAGGTCTCCCAGCCCCAATCCTGCCTCCCCACCAACCATAGCCCTGATGTGGGCACAGCACCTGACAGTTAAAAAAGCCCTTTCACGATTAATATTAATGTTATATTAATATGTCTATTGTGTTATCTCTGACACCCCATGTTTTTCAAACTTCAGAACAAGCATCACTGAGCCATTTTACAGATGAGGAAAGAGAGGCTTAGGGGAAGGGACTGACCCACCTGGCACAGCTGGGGCCGAGGTGGGCTGGGAAGGTGCCTCTGAGAAGCTCTTCGAGGTTTAAGAGTAGTGAGACCAAGGCCTCAAGAAAGACAGCCACCTGCCTGGGGTGACACGGTGTATTGAGGCCCAGCTGCCTGCCCTGTCCCACGTCAGGGTGGGAAGGTGGTCGGAGCCCCTGGCTTCCTGCAGACGCCCCTTCTGCTTTCCAGGCCACCGAATGGGAATTCACATCCTGCAGGAGGGCCACTGCTAACTTTCCTCCTCCCTGCCCACACCCAGCTGCTCTGGCTTAATAGTGGGGTGCAGTGGGCACCCTCAGGGCAGAGGGAGACTGTGGTACAGAAATGGGGCAAGGGGCCGGTGAGGGACAGAAAAATAGGGTCGGAAGGGCGAGAGTCCTCCTTTGAGAAGCCTCCTGAACTTGCCCCAGGAGCTCCTACTCTGTCCCTCCCTTAGGGCACTTCTTTGCCTGATGTTTCCCCATCTGTGCCTGGGTGTGTCCCCCCAACCGGGGCGGGGCTCAGAGACAGGGGTATCATCTGTCTCGGTCTGCACTGAGAACCTGCTGTATTCCAGGGCTGCTTCCAGGGGGGCTTCCGCTGAGGCACTGAGTGAGTCAGACAAAAATTCCTTCACTGAAGTTCTATTAAACAAATAAGCCCACAGATAAATACAAGATTATCATTCGTGTTATGTGCTCTGAAGGAAAAGAAATAGAATCGTAGGGGGTAAAAACTCATTTAGATGGAGGATGGTGGTCAGAGAAGGTTCTCCGAGGAGATGACATCTAATTTGATGTTAGGATGGGAGAGGGCCCTCCAGGTGGAGGAATGATTTGATGGGGAAGGAGCTGGTTCCCTCAGTCCTCGTGGCAGTGAAGGGCAGGGACCTGATCTGAGAACAGAGGGAAGCACTGAAGGGTTTCCAGCCAGGAAACGATGGGGCAGTATTTTGAGCCCATGACTCTGCAGATGGATGGGGAATGGATGGGGCAGGCATGGAAGTGGGGAGACCAGTGGGGAGGCCGGGAGGTGGGTCACACAGGCGGGAGGTCTGGGCTGAGGTTGGGGGCGGGAGACACGTCAAATGCAGCTGTTGGTTGCATTGATATGAGAGGCCATGGCGGGCGCGGGGGCGATGGTGTTGCTTGTGCGTGAGGGGACTGCAAGTCGTGCTCACTGCCATCCCTCCAGGACTCCTGTCGCCCCAGGTTCTGGGATCACAGGGAGCTCCCATCCTCATGCCTGCAGGATCCCTGGCCCCTTAAGTGACTTGAAGAATGTCAAACCCCGGTACTCCCCACATCTCATCCTCTCTCAGCCATGAAGCGCCCCTTCCCCAGCTGAGTCCCCCTGAGGGACTGGAGGCAGCTCAGGAAGGAGCCAGGTGGGGGGATGAGGGGCTGGTGTCCCTGACTCTGCCCTGATGGGGAAGGTGAACTTGGGCAGGACGACCTTGGGCAAGACTTTCCTCCCAGACCCCCGACAGGAGAATGGCTGCAAGAGGGCAAAGGGGTCTGGGTCATGTGACTCCAGTGAGGCCGCCTCCCCCACCAGGAGACCCTGCCCTCCCAGTAGGGCCTCAGTTGGGCGGAAGGGTTAAAGCCTGAGATGCTCTGACAGTGCTGCTGGGACCTGTCTGCCCCTCTTCTCCTGAGATTAATTCAGTTTGGTAAAGTGGTATTTACGCTGGAAATTTAATCATCATTTCTGATGGTAAAGGAATTGAAAAATAAATTGAAAGTGTCAGACGATGCATTAGGGTGGGTGATGGAGTGAAGCGGGGGACACCCACTTGGCCTCCCCATTGGGTGATTTATAGGCCCAAGAAATTAGCCAAGTTTCTGTTTCCATAATTGCAGGATCAAGAGCCAGGAGTGATGCGGGGAGAGGGTTGGGGGCAAGGGGACGGGGAGGCGAGAGAGGGGACAGTCCAGCCTGGAGGCGGATGCAGTATCAGTGTCACCCGGCCCAGCCCAGAGAGGGGCAGGGGCACATCCGTGATGATGCAGGCTGCTGGGGGCACAGTGAGGCTGGGGTCCAGGCTCCCTCCTCGCACCGCCAGACCAGGGGAGGATACTGATGGGGTCTGGCCTCCCAGGAGAGGGATGCCCTTGGCAGCTCTGACCCAGGGAGGCTAGCCTCCACCTCCCCCCAGCTGCCCCTCTGCCTCAGAGAGGGGGGTACCCACCTATGAGAGGGGCCACCTCACCGATGGTCTCTGTCGGGACAGTGTGAGCTCATGTCTCAGTGAGTTTGCAGGGACCAGGTGTCCTCAGCAGTTCCCGGTTTCTCCCAGAGGGCTCCTGACCAGGGAGGATAGGCTCCCCCAGCTGACGGCAGTCTTCTAAAGGCAGGGCTATCTCCTCCAGCAAACTAGCGTCTCCTTAGAACAAGCCCTGACACCTCCACAAGACTGGGGACTCCTTGGGAGAGAAGAAGATGGGACTCAGACACATTGTGGAGGTCAAATCAACAGAACTGAGTGATGAATTTGACGTGGGTGGTGGGAAGGGGGAGACTCTCAGGTTATCAGCTTGATGAACTGGTGGATGGAGGTGCTCTCTGCAGGCACGGGGAAGGCTTGGGGTAGCTAAGTTTGAGGAAGAGGAAATTCTCTTTTGGATATGCTGGGCTCCAGCTGACCCTGGATGCACAAATGGGGAAATCAAACACACCATGGGCACTTGTACTGTGCACCAGATTTTCCTGTGCTCCTCCCAGACACGTGGGATTGCACTCTGCTGCCCACGTGAACTTGGATGAGGCCATTGACTTGCTTTCCTCAATGGAATGTGAGTGAAAGTAACATGTGCAGGTGGGAGTTTAAGAATGTGTGCACAATTCCCCTTGCTCCTTTTTCTCTCTGCTGGAATGACCAGAAGACCTCCATTCAGGCCCATTAGCCTGGGTCTTAGAGAGAGGATAACATGGATCAGAAGGCCCAGCCAACCAAGACGGACAGGTGGCATGAGTGAGGAAGAAGTCCTTTTAGTTTTAAGCCACTGAGATTTGGGGCATGTTTGTTACCACAGCATAGCCTAGCATAAACTGACTGATACAAAGCTCAGAGTCTGGAACTTAGAGAAGTGCTGCTGTAATTTGGGGAGTCATTAGGGATTGATTTAAAACCTTTTCTTTTTTTTTTTTCATATTACAAGGTACTGGGACTGAGAGTAGGGAGATAAATGCCCCTTACCTTCCCTGCCTCTTATTACACATCTGCCCAATGGGCTATCTCCCTTGCTTAACCCAGGCTCCATCCCAACATGACCTCAGAAGCTTAAACTCCCAGGCTGATTCTCCAAGTCTCATCCAACTCTGCCACCTCCCTCCCCTGTCAGTTTGTCCTCTGAGATCAGATCTCTGTGGCAATGTCCCTCCTCCCCACCCTTACTGCTGCAGTCCCAGACATGTCAGCCCTGTGTGGAGCAGGCAGTGCTAGGTTCAAGCCTAGGGTCTGCCACTTAATTCATGTGTGACTCTCAGGGAGTAACTTAACCTCTCTGAGCCTCAGTGTCCTGAAAAATGGGACTATTAATAGGATAGTTTTGAAGATTGAATAAAATGAAGCACATGAAGTTCCTGGAATCCATAAGTAGTCAAAATATGGTCACTAGTGTTACATCACTGTTTTACAGTCACTCCTCATCACTAGCCTCCTGGATCACCACTCTAGTCTCTTCCCTGCCTCCAGACCCATCATCTCCAATCATGCCTCCATGTTGCGTCCATAGACAGCTCTCTAGAGCCAGCTTTGACCATGTCACTATCCTGCTGAAGAACCATCCCTGGCTCCCAATTGCCTACATAACAAGGTCCAACCTCCTCACCCTGGCATTAGGGGTCTCCCTTTCTAGTCCTCTCACACACAGCAGCAGATGGATCCATTTGTTCTCCCGTAAACGTCTTTTAATCTCCCAGTCAGAGTGGTCTGAAGAGCCCTGGCTTGAGAGGTGACCTGAGTTCTAATCCCTGCTTTTAACTGATATATAGTGTTACCTTGGGGAAGTTTTTTGATCTCTCTAGATCTCAGTCTTCCCATCTGAAAAGTAGAGGGGAGGGCAGGGGCAGAATTCCATCATCTAAATGTTTCATTCTAAAACAAACATTCTGGGAATTCCCTGGAGGTCCAGTGGTTAGGGCTCCGTGCTTCAACTGCAGAGGGCATGGGTTCGATCCCTGGTCAGGGAACTAAGATCCCGCATGCTGCATGGTGTGGCCAAAAGAAAAAAAAAAGTCCTCTGTAAAACAAACAAACAGGGACTTCCCTGGTGGCGCAGTGGTTGGGAGTCCGCCTGCCAATGCAGGGCACACGGGTTCGATCCGTGGTCTGGGAGGATCCCACATGGCATAGAGCTACTGAGCGGAGCAACTGAGCCCGTGTGCCACAGGTACTGAGCCTGCGCTCTGGAGCCCGTGAGCCGCAACTACTGGGCTGGTGTGCTGCAACTGCTAGAACAGTATGGAGGTTCCTTAAAAAACTGTAAATAAAACCACCATGGGCTTCCCTGGTGGCGCAGTGGTTGGGAGTCCGCCTGCCAATGCAGGGCACACGGGTTCGATCCGTGGTCTGGGAGGATCCCACATGGCATAGAGCTACTGAGCGGAGCAACTGAGCCCGTGTGCCACAGGTACTGAGCCTGCGCTCTGGAGCCCGTGAGCCGCAACTACTGGGCTGGTGTGCTGCAACTGCTGAGGCCTGCACGCCTGGAGCCCGTGCTCCGCAACAGGAGAGGCCACAGCAGTGAGAGGCCCGCGCACCGCAAGGATGAGTAGCCCTCGTCGCAACTAGAGAAAGGCCGCGTGCAGCAACGAGGACCAAACGCAGCCAAAAATCAATCAATCAATCAATAAAATAAAAAGCAAACAAAACAAACAAATATTCTGCCTTTTGGAACCAAGCTGCTACCCCATTCCCACTTGGAGTGCCTGCCCCACTCCATCTCCTACCCACTCTCCCTCTCCTGCAGCAGGAGAGAATTCAGCCCAGGTGAAGAAGCACAGCCTTGCAGCTGCTGGGCCGCTGGGCTCAGAGATGGTGCAGACAGAGGCTGCTGGGACCCTGCAGGTCTGGGTAATTAAACCTCAGAGAGGTGGGCTCTTATCAGCAGTAGGGCTGGATCAACGATTAGACGGAAACTGCTGTTTCCATGATTCGGAGTGCGGGTCCTGGGAGGAGGTGGGCAGAGCTCTGAGTGCTGGGGGTGTGGGTGGGGCCTGTGAAAGGAGGTTGGTGGGTGGGTTGCATTAAGACCCAGGGAGAGGTCGGCATAGGGTGGGCAGGGAGTAATGGGGACAGTGACATTCACTGAATTTGTCTTGAATAAAATGCTCACCAACATCATATCCTTTTTTCAAATTGCTGTATGTGTCAGCTATTACTGTTATGCTTAATCTTCATAACTACCCGTCATCACATTAAACCATGCTCCCATTTATTGAGCATTTACCTTGCACCAGGCCCTGCTGTAACTTCTCCAAGGCTCTTGACTTCCCTAATCTTCATGACACCTCTACAAGACACCTATTATTTAATTATGGTCCTTCCCCTTTATGGATAAGAAAATTGTGTAGTTAAGCAAGTTACTTCAGATCACGCAGCTCATAGGTGCTGAGGACGGGATCTGAACCCAGGCCGTCGGGCTCAGCACTCTGTGTGTAATCACTGTGCTGCACCATCTTCATGTGGACCCCACTGTCCCCCAGGGTGGGGGTCCTTGTCCTTGTTTGACAGGTGAGGAGACCGAGGCTAAGAGGAGGGGAGGGACCCCTCCAAGGTCACACTGGAAAGTCCTGCGGTGGAATCTGCACCCTGATGGGGAGGGGTGCCTGCCCTCCTCGTGTTCTCTCCACCCCCCTGACATTTAGAGGGAAGGGGGCTCATGGGCTCACCCCAGGACCCCCCGAGTGAGTGGTCAGTGGAGGGACCGTGGGAGAGAAGTGGGCCTTGTTCCCTGACAGACCCAGGTTCATGCCACTTGGGCTTGTGTCCCTGGGCTAGTCACTCAACTGCAGCAGCAGCTTGTTGGGAGGCTGGGAGCCGAGGCAGGCACAGGTGTTTAGCGCATAGTAGGTACTCAGGAATGGCTGTGCCTTCTCATCCCCCTTGGGACTGGGACTCCTGCAGGCTGGGCTCTAGCACTGGGGCCTGATGGTCCCCTCTGTGGGGTCCTAAGCTCCCACTGGGGGGCGCTGGGGGCAGGAGAAGAGGCTGGCTTGGCCACAGCTCCCAAACTACCTCTTGGGAGGATGGACAGGTCTCTCTAGGGAGGGCCTCTGCGCCCCCAGCCAAGGCAAGCCTAAAGCCTGGGCCCTGCTGCCTGGACCCTCAGACCTGACTCCTCATAACCCACTGTCATGCCCTGTCACCTGTTATCACCCTGTCCCTCCACCCTGCCCCCAATACTAATAACTAACCCTCCCTGAGCGTTCCCATGAGTCACAGCCCATCTCACTTAATTCTCACGACTAATGGTCCTATGGAGAAGGAACAGTCACGGTACTCAGTTGGAGATGAGGAAAAAGAGGCTTGGAGAGGGGAAATAAACAACCAGTACGCGGGCACAGGGGCTCATCTGCCTCCAGGGCCCCGGCTGTTAGCCCTGGGGACAGACTTGCACCTGCGCCCCATCACCCACCCTCCAGGTACCTTCACCTGGCTCCCCTGCCATGCCCTGCCCCTGACAAGGTGCTGCCTGCCCCCTGCCCACCCCATCATTGCACATGTACACAAGCACATGCCCCCACACTCACACACACACTTGTGCACACTCAGGCATGCACGAGGGGCCCTCACCCCCAGATGTGTCTCCACATCCACGTTCACACGCACTACTATAAACTCCTTCCTGCATGAAGTCCCCTCAGGGGCTTTCTCTTACCCACTCTTGTTTCTGGGCATGTCACAAAACTTGTCATCAGATTTAAAGCCGAAGGGAGAGATAGGTAAAGAGGAGCCAGATCTCATTTTATTTATCCGTGGCTGTAAAGCAATATTTCAAGTGATAATTATAATAATTAAAAATTCTGTTATCGTCTGTGGGGAGGAAAGTGCTGCCTGCACAGCCAGCTGGGGGTTGATGAACGAAGCAGATGTTCTGGTAACAAGATTCCAGCTCTAAACCTCCAATCCCAAGGTAAGTGTGCTGGGCATTCTGGAGCTAATGGACAGGGTGACAGAGTTCAGGAAGGGGAAGTGGAGAGCTACTCTTCTGTGACCAGGTGACCCTCACCTGTACGGCCCGTGAGCCCTTGGGTGGGCTTGAGGAGACAAGGGGACCCAGGAGGTCTCAGCTTCCCCCACGAGCTGAGGCTTGCCCTGGGACCTGACATCCTTGCACTAGGGGGTAACTTCACATGTGGGTCTGGAAATCCACGTGGTGGGTCCCCTTACAGGGGTGTGTCACGTGTTTGCTCTGTAGCCCTCTTGGTCTGGGCTCTGCTGATGACCCACCTGTGACTTTGGGTGTGTCACCCATGCACTCTGCGTTGCCTCGGCTCTTGGCCACTTGCAAACACCTTCCCCGCCAGCTCCTTGCTGCAGCCACCCAGCAGCCCAGCACGATGGAAGCACGGAGAGAGCAGAGGCCTCTCCACTGTCCATCTCCATGTCCTCAGTGTCCAGACCAGGGCCTGGCACACAGGAGTCTCCCAAGAAATGTTTGTCTAAGGACTACGAGAGTGTGTAAATAATCAGGACACAACCATGAGGTAGGCATTCTCATCCCCATTTAACAGGGGAGGAGCCTGAGGCTCAGAGAGGTGAAGTGCTTGCCCAAAATCACACAGCAGGGGGAGGGGGCAGGGATTAGGAAGGGGAGGGTCAGTGGTAGGGCTGGGAGAGCAGCATGGATCTTGGGGAGAGACAGCCAGAGGGCTCCTGCATTTAGACAGTAAATCACATGTTTTACAAGGCTCCAGACATTCCTGGGGAAACTCAAGCCAGCATGTGTGAGGCCCCAGTGATGGTGGCCTTGAGGGAGGAAGGGAGCAGCCTTATTTGCCTAAAAGTCCCACCTCATCCAATCAGCTGGGGTCTCAGAGGCGGGGACACCAGGACCTGGCCAATCACCAGGAGGCTGGGAGCAGAGGCAGGTGGAGCAGAGCCAGGCCCCACCCAGGTCAGTGGCCAGGCCCCACACCCTGTGTTCAGGATGGACCCTCCCGACTGGGTTTTTGCTCCTTGACTTCCTTGAGTTCTCCCAACAGCCCAGCATCCAGGGCAGGAACAATCACCTTCATTTTGCAAATGAGGCAACTGAGGCCCAGAGAGGTCAAGAGACTTGCCCAAGGTCACACAGCCAAGTCAGCAGCACCAGAACTGACCCAGGCCTTGACTCCCAGCCCAGGGTGCTGAGTCCTGCACCTCTGGTCTCCTTCCGGCTGCTGTGGCACAGGGCCCTGCTGGCCACCCTCACCCTGGGCCTGTCTCTGTGACCATCAGAGCCCTCTTCCCACCAAATACCCCCACCCAGAGCTCAGCTCAGAGCTGCTGCCCACTCCCAACCTCCCTCTCCAGCCTCCATCCCTGAGCCCCAGACCCTTTGCTCCAGCTGCCCCCAGACACCCAGATACCAGATCAGGTACCCACAGAACGTCAGGGCTGGCAGGGGCCCCAGGAGCATCTCGTCTACCCCTGGGGGCTCAGGTGGGAGCGGTGGTCCCTCAGCACCATGCTGTGCCCCTCCCCTCCATGAAGCCCCCCAGAGCCTGACTTGGGGCACTGTTCTTCTCCCAGCATCCCTCCCCCTGCTTCCTGCCTCACTTACCTCTGAGCAGATTCTCAAATCCAGGTTGAAGGTTTGATTTACAGACTTCCTGGGGAAGGAGAGTGGTGTCTGCACCTGCAGTGACTAAGAGGCCTGGTGATTTACTCTGCTGGGAAATGCTTGCTCCTCCAGAGGGATCGTCTTGGCCCCTCCTGGTTGAAGGCTAAGATTTATTGAGACTTCCTGCCTGGTGGCTTTGGGGTAGGGGTGGGCAACAGAGGTGTAGGAGTTATGGTGACCCCCATGAAGTGAAGAGCAAACCTAGACAGTATGGTTGAAAAAAAGATGGATTTAGGGGTCACCAGTGTCCTGGGTTTGAATCCCTGCCCCACCATGACCAAGCTGTGTGAACTTAGCAGGGTCACTTAATCTCTCAGGGCCCCGATTCCCTCATCTTCAAAATGGGTATAATCACACAGTGGGGTTGGTGACAACATCTGCCCTCCAAGAAGATGAGGCTTAGATGAGGGGTTGTGTATAAATGCCTGGCACACAGGTGTTCAGGAAAGTTTAATTCTCCCCTCTAGCCCATCTGAGGTCTCCCTTTCCCTGCCAGATCACCTCCTCCAGGTCTCCCCCCTAGCTTTCCTCTAAGTGCCCTCCTGCACCCATCTCTGTCCTCGGGGAGAGCAGACCCTGTCAGTCTCACAGGTTCCAGGTCCCTGTGGCCCAGGAAAGAGAAGGACGAGGTCCCACTGGCAGGGCAGGTCCAGCTCTGTGCCAGGACGCCGGGCACAGATGGTTCACATGCCCAGGGATTGTTAGCAGTGCAGCTGCTTCCCTGCTGATGAGTTAACACATCTTGTCTATAAACAGCCCTTGGCAGAGTAAGGGGCCTCTGGGGCCCAAAGTTGTGCTGTGATCCAAGGGGTCAGCAGAACTCTTTAA
>NC_041216.1:12491979-12498143 GCF_002837175.3 Physeter macrocephalus | reverse complement strand
CCCAGCCTCTGTGCCAGGACGCCGGGCACAGATGGTTCACATGCCCAGGGATTGTTAGCAGTGCAGCTGCTTCCCTGCTGATGAGTTAACACATCTTGTCTATAAACAGCCCTTGGCAGAGTAAGGGGCCTCTGGGGCCCAAAGTTGTGCTGTGATCCAAGGGGTCAGCAGAACTCTTTAACCTGTCTGGGTTCTAATAAGGACGAAGAGGGTGGAGGGCACTGACTTCATCAGGCAGATGACCCAGGGTCTGCCTGGGGCTGGGGTCAGACCCCTGGAGGGAGTGGGTGGGAGGCAGCGCCACTCCCTCTGAAGGGATCTCTGGGCCCCTCAGTGTGAGACCCCAAAACAACCCCTTCCATTCTCAAAGTTGCTACCGCAGCCAGCAGTGTGCAGTGTTGGAAGGAGAGGGGGCCCTGGAATCAGACCAGCCAGAAACCAGCTGGGCCACCAGGGACCAGGGGCTCTTAGCAGCCCCTCTGTCTCCTGAGCCTCAGTTTTCTCACCTAGGAGTGGAATGGCTGGATCATATGTTTAACATTTTAAGACACTGCCAAACATTTTCCAAGTGCTTAAACAATTTCACACTTGCATCAGTGGTGTACGAGAGCTCTAGTTTCTCCACACTCTTGTCAACACTTGTTACTGTCAGTTTTGTTTTAGGCATTCTAATAGATATGTACTGATATATCATTGTGGTGTGATTTGCATTTCCCATTTACTTAAAGACTAATGGTGTTGAGCATCTTTTCATGTATTTACTGGCCATTTGTATATCATTGGAGAAATATCTATTCATATATTTTGCCCATTTGTAAATTGGGTAATTTGTATTTTTATTATTGAGTTGTAAGAGTTCTTTATATACTCTGGTTACAAGTCCTTTATTCAGATATGATTCACAAATATTTACTTCCTGTTGTGGCTTTTTTATTCTCTTACTAGTGTCTGCTGAAGAGCAGAAGTATTTTTTTTAGCTTTTTATTTTTATTGAAGTATAGTTGATTTACGATATTGTGTTAGTTTCAGCAAAGTAATTCAGAGAGAATATATATATATACAAATATATATATTCAGATTATTTTCCATTATAGGTTATTATAAAATATTGAATATAGTTCCCCGTGTTACACAGTGAATCCTGTTGCTTATCTATTTTATGTATAGTAGTTTGTGTCTTTTAATCCCGTGCCCCTAATTTATCTCCCCCACCCTCACCTTTGGTAATCATGAGTTTGTTTTCTATGTTGAAGAGCAGAAATTTTAAATTTTGATGAAGTTCAATTTAATCAATTAGTTCTTTCATAAATCCTGCTTTTGATGTTACATGTGAGAAATATTTGCCTAACCCCAGATCACAAAAGTGTTCTCCTATGTTTTCTCATGGAGGTTTTATAGTTTTAGGTTTTATATTTACGTCTATGATACATTGAAAGTTAATTTTTATATACGGATTGATGTTCTTTTTATTTTTTTTTTGTATGTGGATATTGAGCTGTTCCAGCACCATATTGATGAAGACTATCCATTCTCCACTGAACTGCAGTTGCACCTTTGCCAAAAATCAACTGTCTTTATATGTTTGTGGGTCTATTTTTGGACTTTATTCTGTTCCACAGATTGATTTATTTCTCTTTATGCCGACACCGTGCTGTTTTTTTAAAAATATTTATTTTATTTTTTCTTTATTTTCTTTATTTTTATTGGCTGTGTTGGGTCTTAGTTGTGGCCTGTGAGCTTTTCATTGTGGCACGTGGGCTTCTCTCTAGTTGTGGCACGTGGGCTCTGTAGTTGTGGTGCTCGGGGTCCAGAGTGCTTGGGCTCTGTAGTTGGCAGCACAAGGGCTCTCTTGTTGAGGTGCGCGAACCCAGTAGCTGTGGCGCGTGGGCTTAGGGGCCCCACTGCATGTGGGATCTTAGTTCCCCAACCAGGGATCAAACCCACGTCCCCTGCATTGGAAGGTGATTCTTTACCACTGGACCACCAGGGAAGTTCCACCATGCTGTTCTAATTACTGTAGTTTTATAATAAGTCTTGAAATCATGAAATGTTAGTCCTCTAACTTTGTTCTTCTTTTTCAAGGTTGTTTGGCTATTGTAGAACCTTTGTGTTTCCTTATGAATTTTAGAATCAACTTATCAATTTCTATGAAAAAGCCTATAGTTTTTTCATAATTCTTTTCCTTAAGTTTTTTGCATTTTTTTGATCTGTGGGATTACAATTTTTATTAAATTTGGTGAATTTTTTGCTAGTATTATTTCAAGTATTTTGCCCCTCCCTCCTTTGAGGACTCTAATTACACATGTACACCAGAGGGCTTGGATTTGTCCCACAACTCACTACTGCTCTGTTCATTTAAAAAAAAATTATTTTTTCTGTCTCTGTTTGAATAGTTTCTGTCACTATGGTATCAAGTTTATTGAACTTTTCTTCTGCAATTTCTAATCTGCTGTCAATTCCATCCAGTGTATATTTCATCTCATGCATTGTAGTTTTCACCTCTCATTGTTCCATTTGATCTTTTTAATATCTTCCATGTCTCTACTTCACTTTGTGAACATAAGGAACACAGTTATAATAACCATTAAAGTCCTGTCTGTGAATTCTATCATCTGTGTCAATTCTGAGTTCGTTTTGATTGTTTAATGTCCTCATTATGGCTTGCATTTTCCTGCTTCTTTGCCTGTTAATTTTTATTTGAATCCTAGGCATCATGAATTCTACCTTGTTGGATGCTGGATACTTTTGTATTTCTATAAAATTTCTTAAGCTATATTCTGGGGTGTAGTTAAGTTACTTGTTAATAGTTTGATCCTTTCAGGTCTTGCTTTTAAGAATGGTTAGAGGAACTGAAGTAGTGCTTAACCTAGGCTGATTTACTTCCCACTATCGAGACAAGACCCTTCTGTGTACTTTACTCAATTCCCTGTGAACCATGAGGTTTTCCAGTCTGCCTAGTGGGAATAGACATTATTCCCAGCCCTGTGTGAGTGCTGGCACTGTTAATCTCATCCTTTTGGGTGCTTCTGTCCACAGTTTCAAGTTTCCTCCAATGGGGGCACCCATCAGACTCAGCTGAATGCCTGGGAAGGACCCTCTGCAGTTTTCTCTTCCTCTCTGCTCTTGGTACTAGGTCCTATGGACTCTGTCTCGTTCTTCCTGGTTTCTCAGCTCCATCCCTTTAACTCAGCTCCAGCTGACTCCTCCTCCCAGCATCTTGGCCTGGGAATTCTCTCAAGAGGGAAGCTGGGGAATCACTCGTCTTACCTTTCTGTCTCCCTCTGAGGGATCACTGACCTCCACTGTCTATTGTTCAGTGTCTTGGTCTTGGCCCTTTAGTCCTGAGCCTCAGTATCCTTAGCCACAAAAGATGAATAATAACAATAACTACCCTCCCCCCACCCCGAGTTGTTGTCTACTAAATCGCTAAGTGCTCACTAGATGGTGGCTGCTATCATCATATCACTATGACAACCGCTACTATTCAACACCAATGACTGAGGAAATACACTAAGTCCCATACATATGAACGAGTTCTGTTCTGAGAGCGCATTTGTAAGTCCAATTTGTTTGTAAGTCCAACAAAGTTAGCCTAGGTACCCAGCTAACACAATCGGCTATGTAGTACTGTACTGTATAGGTTTATAATACTTTTCACACAAATAATACATAAAAAAACAGACACAAAAAATAAACATTTAAAATCTTATAGTACAGTACCTTGAAAAGTACTGGGGAATCACTGTACAGTACAATAGCTGGCATCCAGGGCCATCGAGTGAACAGGCGGGGGGAGTTACTGACAGGAGGAGGGAAAAGAGGTGGGCGATGGTAGAGCTGAAGGATCGTCAGCAACAGGAGACGGAGGGCAAGCTGCAATCTCATTCACTCCTGACGTTGATGCAATGCACGTTCGCATCTTTGAAAGTTCCCAACCTGAAGGTTCATATGTAGGGGACTTACTGTACATAATGGGCAAAAGCTACTAGGAATTCAGAAATGCTTTCAATGAATTCCTCTGTCATTATAATTGCTATAGCACACACATATAATAAAATAGTGGCCTCTTGTGCGCTAAGCCAATAATTCCATGTACACAAAGTGCTTGGTGCTACTAGGTGCTGGGTGTACAAAAGATGGATTTAAGGACTCCTTGCAATAATCACCCCCAGGAGTTTAATAACCACACTCTGACTCTGACCTTGTTCTAGTCAAAGCCAAGAGGGATTTCTGACAGCATAGTGATGACAGCATTGCAGTAAAGAGTCTCCTCCCCTGCTCCCCGCTTCTAGCAGAGTACTTAGCAGCCCAGGCCCTTCCTGGATTCAGAGCCAAGCCCTCTTCCCCTCACCCACCCCCAAGTCTCAAGCACTGGTGGCTAAGTCTTGTGGTTCTTTTTTTCCCCCAATGAATACATAATTGTCTCATAGGATGAGCCAAGATGGTAATAAAACACGTTCATTACATCTTTCTACACAGAGCAATTTAATGAACACAGGGCTGCTGACCCTCTTTGGCCCCTTAGCCAAATGCAAACTAAATGCATTCCACAGCGCCATTTAATTATCAGGGGTAGGGTGGGGAGGGGAGAGGGAAGAGATAGTCTGGGACTGAGATAGAGAAAGGGGAGAGCAGGAGGGTGAGGGAGAGAGGGGTTCCTAGAGGGGCAGAGAGGATGAGGAAGGGTGGGAAGGAGGAGAGAGGGTGAAGGAAGGACAGGGGTGAGCCAGGAGAGAAAGCAGTGAGATAGGACTCAGGTTTGGATTTGACTCTCTAAATGCCCCTGCAATGCTGGGTCGACTCGTCATTTCCGTTGGAAAAGGAAGGACATCAAGTCCTACGTGCAACACACTGTTGGGTGCTGGATGAGACGGACTGGATCCAACAAGGGACACAACAGATAAGATCTCTGCCTGCATGGGTTTCAGAGTCTGGTGGAGAAGACAGGCATTTTGTAAATAAGCACATCAAGAATACACATAAGTAAAGGTAAGTTTGTGATTATTTGCATGATTATGTTTAGGAGAGGAGTAGAGTGGTTAAGAGAGTGGGCTCTGAAGAATGACTGCCTGGATTTGATTTGAATTCCAGTCCTGCTACATTTTGACTGTGGCAACTCGAGCAAGTTACTTAACCTCTCTGGGCTGCAGTTTCCTCATTTCTAAAGTGAAGATAAAAGTACCTATCTCATAGGAAACTTGAGAGGATTAAACTAAATATGTGTAAATCACTTAGAATAGTGTTTGGTGCCTAGTAAGTAATGACACAGACTCTCCTTGACTGAATTTTACGCAAGTTCCTCTAAGCCCCTCTTCTTGACTAGACCTTGACTTTGGGCTAGCATATCTGTCCTTGCTAAGTCCAGTTTTAGCAAGAATCCTGCTAAGCCTGCTTAGAGAATATCTCTCCCTCTTGATATCTGATCGCCCTGAACCGCCTTCAGTAAGAATCCTGCTAGGTCAATTTAGCAAGAATCCATTACTGTTGGTGTCTCCACTGACCCCCTCAACTCTGCTCCTTGGCTATAAGTACTCACTTGTCCTTGTTTTATTTGGAATTGTGCTCAATTTTTTAATACTGAAGTCTTTTTTTCCCTATTGCAATAGTTTCTGGGTAAAATTTGCCTTTACTGCTTTAACTAGTGTCTGGTTCTTTTAGACAGTACTTAATAAACTCCAAATTTGAATGTAACAGAGCTAAAAAGTTGGACTTCCCTGGCGGTCCAGTGGTTAAGACTCCACACTCCCAATGCAGGGGTCCCGGGTTTGATCCCTGGTCGGGGAACTAAGATCCCACATGCTGCAGGGCACAGCCACAAAAAAATAAAAAATAAAAAAGAGGGCCATGGTTTAAGCTCAGGAGTGAGGAAAGCCTTTTCTGAAGAGGTGCATCTCAAGCTGAGATCTGAAAGATGATCCACATGTCAAGAAGAGGGGAGACAAAGTACGTAGTGGTATATGAAGGGAGGGTGGTGAGGGTCTGGATATCGTGGCTCAGGGTGCCAAAATACCTGAGTATACATTGGGAAAAGTGGAGAGGAACAATATAGAGGCTAAAAACATTGATAAGAACTTCTAATTCTTTATAGTTGGTGTACCCCATGATCTGTTCCAAAGGCTTCATTTTTCTTTTTTTTTTTTTTTTTTTTTTTTTTTTTTTTTTGG
>NC_041216.1:12490575-12491853 GCF_002837175.3 Physeter macrocephalus | reverse complement strand
TTTTTTTTGGTGGTATGCGGGCCTCCCTCCGCTGCGGCCTCTCCCGTTGCGGAGCACAGGCTCCGGACGCGCAGGCCCACCGGCCATGGCTCACGGGCCCAGCCGCTCCGCGGCACGTGGGATCCTCCCAAACCGGGGCGCGAACTCGGTTCCCCTGCATCGGCAGGCGGACGCGCAACCACTGCGCCACCAGGGAAGCCCCGGCTTCATTTTTCTTTATGTCTCTTGCTCAACTCTTTTTCCACTCATGAGAAGTCCTGAATCAAAGACCTTGAGACAGTTATGGCTGAAGAGTTCTGGGACATAAATACTTCTTAGCCCAATATCCTTATTTTGTTTTATTTAAATAATTGACCAAATAATGTGAAAATACATTGTCATGGTAAAAAAACAGTCTAATAATATGGATGAAAAAAATGGCCTCATTTTAAAGAATAGGAGTTGGGTTCAAGAATCCCCATCTTGCGTAGAAAGATCTTGAGATAACAACATCAACAACCATAGCAGCTCACATATTCTTTTTCTTTTCTTATTGAAGTACAGTTGATTTACAATATTTGTGTTAGTTTCAGGTGTATCACATATTCTTTTAGCACCACCTATGTGCCAGTCACTATCTCTTTTCTTGCATTATTTTTACTTATGCTTCACCACAACCCTATGAAGTAGGTTGCCATTATTATCCTTATTTGACAGATAAGGCAGCCATGGTACGGATAGGTTAAGAAATTGGCCCAAGATTATGTAACTAGTAAGGGGCAGAGTCAGGATATGAATTTAGGCAGTCTGGCTTCAGAGCCCTTCCCTCATTCCTGGTTACAATGCACAATTTGCAAGAGAGAAAAAAAAAAAAAAAAACCAACCAGATAATTCCATCTAGAAGACCAAGGGATTGAGTGATAGCAGGAATCTGAAGAGAAAAACCATCTAAATGCCCTGGGAGCTGTCCATGGTTCTGAAGCTAACGAAACTCTAAACAACATAGGACCCTTTACTTCCTGTCCACTCTCCTGACCTCCACTCACCTTCTCCTACCTCTCTCCCAATCATCCCCTATCTCTCAGCATATTCAGGCTACTCTTGATAAACACCCATCTGCTCTAACTTGACATTCACTCCTTTCTTATGAGCTGTGTTGGTTGAGCCTTGGATCAGCAGTGTTCCTAGGCCACAGCCCTCGTTGCTTTTTTTTTTTTTTTTTTTTTTTTTTTTTGCGGGGTACGCAGGCCTCTCACTGTTGTGACCTCTCCCTTTGCGGACCACAGGCTCCGGACGCAC